>NW_024965300.1:0-779 GCF_019238085.1 Lagopus leucura
TTGCACGCTTATGGGGTTTGCACACTTATGGGGTTTTGCACTGATGGGGGTCGCCAGTATGGGGTGGCGTGGAGGGGTTGCACACTTATGGTGCTGCACACTTATGGGGCGGCAAAGGTGGGGTTGTATGGAGGGGTTTTGCACACTTATGGGGTTTTATACACTTATGGGGTCGCACACTTGTGGGGTCGCGCACCCTTATGGGTTGCTGGGGATGGGATTTGCACAAGGATTTGCACACTTATGGGGTCCAGGATGGGATTTGCACGGGGATTTGGCTCCCATGGGGTCCTGGATTGGGATTTGCACGGGGGTTTTGCACACTTACAGAGTCCAGGATGGTGTTTGCACACTTATGGGGTCACAAGGATGGGATTTTGCACGGGGGATTTGCACACTTACAGGGTCCAGGTTGGGATTTGCACACTTATGGGGTCATAATGCTGGGATTTGCACGGGGATTTGTCTCCCACAGGGTCGAGGAATGGGATTTTGCACGGGGATTTGCACACTTATGGGATTTGCACACTTATGGGGGTCATAATGCTGGGATTTGCACTTGGATTTGCACACTTATGGGGTCCAGGATGGGATTTGCACGGGGATTTATCACACCTGGGGTCACAAGGATGGGATTTGCACGGGGGTTTTGCACACTTATGGGGTCCAGGATGGGATTTGCACACTTATGGGGGTCATAATGCTGGGATTTGCACTGGGATTTGCACACTTAAAGGGTCCAGGAATGACAGCTGACATTTCCATGTGTGTCCCCCCCC
>NW_024965300.1:789-1568 GCF_019238085.1 Lagopus leucura
TTGCACGCTTATGGGGTTTGCACACTTATGGGGTTTTGCACTGATGGGGGTCGCCAGTATGGGGTGGCGTGGAGGGGTTGCACACTTATGGTGCTGCACACTTATGGGGCGGCAAAGGTGGGGTTGTATGGAGGGGTTTTGCACACTTATGGGGTTTTATACACTTATGGGGTCGCACACTTGTGGGGTCGCGCACCCTTATGGGTTGCTGGGGATGGGATTTGCACAAGGATTTGCACACTTATGGGGTCCAGGATGGGATTTGCACGGGGATTTGGCTCCCATGGGGTCCTGGATTGGGATTTGCACGGGGGTTTTGCACACTTACAGAGTCCAGGATGGTGTTTGCACACTTATGGGGTCACAAGGATGGGATTTTGCACGGGGGATTTGCACACTTACAGGGTCCAGGTTGGGATTTGCACACTTATGGGGTCATAATGCTGGGATTTGCACGGGGATTTGTCTCCCACAGGGTCGAGGAATGGGATTTTGCACGGGGATTTGCACACTTATGGGATTTGCACACTTATGGGGGTCATAATGCTGGGATTTGCACTTGGATTTGCACACTTATGGGGTCCAGGATGGGATTTGCACGGGGATTTATCACACCTGGGGTCACAAGGATGGGATTTGCACGGGGGTTTTGCACACTTATGGGGTCCAGGATGGGATTTGCACACTTATGGGGGTCATAATGCTGGGATTTGCACTGGGATTTGCACACTTAAAGGGTCCAGGAATGACAGCTGACATTTCCATGTGTGTCCCCCCCC
>NW_024965301.1:0-566 GCF_019238085.1 Lagopus leucura
TTAACGAAACGACGACACTCACTGTAGCCCATTCCCTGCACAAAGTATTTGAAGGCTTCCGTCAGCTTGGCCGGCTGTGGGGGGGCGGAGCCAAAGCTCAGGTGGGCGTGGCTTAGCATAAACCACGCCCCCTCCGCAAGCACTTAGGCCACGCCCCCCTCACCTGGCGCAGTTGCGGTTGGCCGCCGCCGTCCGCCATCTATATAAGGAAAAAGGGGCGGGGTTAGAATTAGGCTACGAGGAGGTGGGCGTGGTTTGGGGGCAAGTGGGCGGGGCTTGGGGAGGGAAAAGGGGCGGGGCTGCGGCTCGCCTTTAAGAAGGAGGTCTGGGTGGGGTCCAGCTTGGCGTTGCACTCCACCTGGAAATGACGTCACTTAGCCCCGCCCACTTGCCCATAGAAGGGCGTGTGACGTCACGAAGCCCCGCCCCTTCCCCCTCCCCATCAGGCTCACCACCGCGTCCTCGTGGGGGGAATTGTCGCCGACCACCAACAGCACTGGGCACCTGGGGGCGGGGTTAAGGGGAAAAGGGGCGGGGTTAAGGGGAAAAGGGGCGGAGTTAAGGGG
>NW_024965301.1:666-1823 GCF_019238085.1 Lagopus leucura
TAAGGGGTGAGGGCTGGTTGGGGAAAGTGGGCGGGGCTATGCCGGAGGTGGGCGGGGTTTCTGGCGAAGGGGCGGGGTTAACGAGAAAGCAGGGATTGGCTGGGTGAGAATGGAGGGCGGGGCTAAAGGTAAAGTGGGCGTGGTTAGAGGGAAGGGCGGTTCTATGGGAGTGGGCGGGGCTACGTAGGAAGCGGGCGGGGTTGTCTGGAAGTGGGCGTGGCCAATGGGGTTCAAGGGAGAGGGCGGGGCTAAGGCGAGGAGGCGCGGTCAGGAGCAAGGGGGCGAGGTGAAGAAGTGGGCGTGGTCTACGGGGAAAGTGGGCGTGGTTTGGGTATAGCTCGGGTCTATGGGAGGGGGCGGGGCTACTTAGGACACGGGCGGGGTTATGGGGAAAGGGGCGTGGCCAATGTGCGAGTGGGATTTGAGAGAAAGGGCGGGGCTAAGGCGAGGTGGGCGTGGCCAAGAGGAAAAGGGGGCGTGGTCGTATGCGGAAGGGGGCGTGGTCTGTGGGAAAGTGGGCGTGGTTTGGGTGAAGGGGGCGGGGCTAAGGGGGAAGTGGGCGGAGCCGCCGACCTGAATGTCACCGCACCGTTGCGCTCCAAGCCCAAATCACCGCGGCTGTGGAAACCAGTATAAACCAGTATAAACCAGTATGAACCAGTATGAACCAGTATAAACCGGTATGAACCAGTGCCGGCCAGTGTAAACCAGTATGGGATGGTATGGACCAGTATAGACCAGTAAAAACCAGTATGGAGCGATACAGACCAGTATGGGACCAGTATAAGGGCCAGTATCAAGCGATGTGGACCAGTATGGACCAGTATAAACCAGTACAGATTGGTGTGCACCAGTATGGCACCAGTATGATCCAGTATGATCCCAGTACATCCCAGTATGGCTCCCAGTCCCTCCCAGTACATCCCAGTATATCCCAGTATGCCTCCCAGTCCATCCCAGTATGGCTCCCAGTCCATTCCAGTCCCTCCCAGTCCCTCCCAGTATGGCTCCCAATACATCCCAGTATATCCCAGTCCCTCCCAGTATGATCCCAGTACATCCCAGTATGCCTCCCAGTACATCCCAGTCCCTCCCAGTCCCTCCCAGTCCATCCCAGTACCACCCAGTCCCTCCCAGTCTGGCTCCCAGTCCCTCCC
>NW_024965301.1:1923-2494 GCF_019238085.1 Lagopus leucura
TCCCAGTCCCTCCCAGTCCATCCCAGTATGGCTCCCAGTTCCTCCCAGTCCCTCCCAGTCCATCCCAGTCCCTCCCAGTTCCTCCCAGTCCCTCCCAGTTCATCCCATTCCCTCCCAGTCCATCCCAGTATGGCTCCCAGTCCCTCCCATTGCCTCCCATTCCCTCCCAGTCCCTCCCAGTCCATCCCAGTATGGCTCCCAGTCCCTCCCATTCCCTCCCATTCCCTCCCAGTCCCTCCCAGTCCATCCCAGTTCCTCACAGTCCATCCCAGTCCATCCCAGTTCATCCCAGTATGGCTCCCAGTTCATCCCAGTCCATCCCATTCCCTCCCAGTCCCTCCCAGTCCATCCCAGTATGGCTCCCAGTCCCTCCCATTCCCTCCCAGTCCCTCCCAGTCCATCCCAGTATGGCTCCCAGTCCCTCCCAGTCCGCCCCAGTGCTCCCAGTTCCCCACCTGTTGTACATGGCCCAGTACAGCCCCACATTTCGGGCGCTCTCCAGATATTCCCGGACCTCCAGCACTGGGGGGGCAGCAGCCGCCACCTCCTCCTGGGGGAGAATCCCAGTACA
>NW_024965302.1:0-1991 GCF_019238085.1 Lagopus leucura
GGGGGGGGGGGGGGAGGAGAGGCACGAAGTTATTTCTGTTTGTGCCCTACAGCTCCCGGAAGACGCAGCGGCAGACAAACTTACAGCCGGTACCAGACCCTGGAGTTAGAAAAGGAGTTCCTCTTCAACCCGTATTTGACACGGAAGCGACGGATTGAGGTCTCTCACGCCCTGGGACTGACCGAGAGACAAGTGAAGATCTGGTTCCAAAACAGGAGGATGAAATGGAAAAAAGAAAACAACAAAGATAAGCTGCCGGGAGCCAGAGACGAAGAGAAAACGGAAGAAGAAGGGAATGAGGAAGAGGAAAAAGAAGAGGAGGAAAAAGAAGAAAGCAAGGACTGAGTTCTCAGCCCCTTGAAGTCTCGTTTTATGGCAGATGATAAATCGAGATGTTTACGACGGTCATTTGCTTTTATAGAGTATAGAATGGAGAGGCTCACACAGCAGTAACTACCTGTCAAACAGTTGTAGCCTTTTTTATTGTCATAGAAACTTCCCCTACTTTTTCCCCCCCCCCCCCCCGAGCCTTTTTTTTTTTCCTTTTTCTTTTTTCCTCCCAGTTTTTGTCTCGCTTTTCCTTTTTTTAATAGCGGCGTTTTTAGCTCCATAAATCCATACTTGGCTTCAGCGCAGCGACGGTGTACAGGAAGGGGGTCAGCAAAACCCGTTCCCCTCTCATCCCCCCCCCCCCCGCCTCCTCTCCCCAATCCAAAGGCCGCAGCGCGTCCCCGGCTGCACAAAATGTATTTATTTGAACAGCTTTGACTTTGCCTTTTTCCGCTTGGTTTTGCCTCTCGCGAATGACCCCGGGGGGGTGTCGGAGCTGCAGCCGTCTATGGGGGCCGATGGCCGTTCCTACAAGCCGTTTATCACCCATTTGAAGGCGAGATAAAGGGGGGGGGGGGGCTCGCAGCCCACCTGGCAGCGTCCTCACCTCCTCCCCATTGCTTTCCCGTTGGGTTCCCGTTGGGTTCCCATTGCGTACCCACAGAGTTCCTATTGGGTTCCCAACGCGCTCCCATTGGGTTCCCATTGCTTTCCCATCGGAATCCCATCGGACTCCCGTCGGGTTCCCATTGGGTTCCCATTGCGCACCCATAGAGTCCCTATTGGATTCCCATTGCGTTCCCATTGGGTTCCCATAGCGTTCCCATTGTGTTCCCATTGGGTTCCCGTAGGGCTGAGCGTCGCAAACGCCCGTATTATTTCTCCTGCTTAGGACTCAATAGGCCGAATTTCGCCCCCTTTCCCCCCCCGTTTCACCACCACCCCGACCCCCCCAGGCGCTGTTTGTCCTTTGGCTGTGTGAGCACTCGAAATTCTTCGTGTACTACCTAAAGGGAAAACCTGCAATAATTATCAGAGCTAATATCAACAAAAGGGGCTGACGCATCCTAGATTTCACTCGCTCCGAATTTATTTAAGAGAGAGAGCCGTGTTTCTGCCCTGATGCAAGCTACTAAGTAGCATAACATAATCATAAAATAATAATAATATTAATAATAATAATAATAATAAACCGACCAACCTTGTATTGTACTTTATCACTACCTATAGAAGGAGTCATGCTTTGGAAGTATTTGTAATGCGGTTTTATTGTCGTTTGTTGCTGCTTATTTTCTCGAGATGATAATTAAGAATAAAAAAGGGAAAAAAAAAAAGAAAAAAAATAATTAAAAAAAAAAAACGTAAAAAAAAATATAAAAATAAAAAATCCCAACAACTGAAACTGCCTAGTTGAGAACGCACAGCATTGTATTCTTTTTATTGTGCTTATAAAGTAGTGTAGGACTAAATTGCACTGAATGTATAGTTATCTATTTGTCTTGACTTATCTGTTAATGCGACATGCTCGAAACGAACAAGCAAAAGCGAAAGAAAAGAGAATCGTCCTTTGTTTTATGTAAAAGCATCGTTCTGCGTGTGCCACCTCTGAATGTAGCAAATTCCAGCCAGAAGGAAAAAAAAAAAAAAAAAAGAAAAAAAAA
>NW_024965303.1:0-12500 GCF_019238085.1 Lagopus leucura
TTCTTTCTTTCTTTCTTTCTTTCTTTCTTTCTTTCTTTCTTTCTTTCATGGTCCAAATGTATATGTACTCTTCACATTCATAAGAGGAAGAAAACAGTGTAATTTAAAGCAAAACTGGGTTCTTTCCTGTTTGAATAACAATAGAATGGCTGGTAGTTAAAAAGTATCGTATAGAAAAGTCTGTTGCGTTAAAGATTAGGTTGCATACTGTGTAAGTAATGTTCTACAGATGCCAAATATTCCTGTGGGCTAGTTAAGGAAAACTAGTCAGCAATTCAAGCAACATATTAATTTGACATGGAAGACTGGTAAGTAGGAATGGAAAAGAGGTAAATAGGTACCAAATTCATTTGTTTCATTATAGAGCTCTGATTAAAAAGGGAATTTTAAATCACTGTTCTTGAAAAGTAATTAGAATGTAGAGTGAAGAAGAGGTTATTTCAGTTACCTATTCTGAAACCTTTGTATATTCCTTTGTTCAATTTTCCAGTTTTCACTACTATTTTCCTGGACTCATTTGTTGTGTCTGTATACCTCTGATGAACTTATGTTGCTCCTACTGATAAAATTAAAGGTCAGATAGATCCAAGTCCACATTCATCATTTAGACTGTCTGCTTCACTTGCTTAGGTCATTTGTGTGGCCCTCTCAACACAGGTACATTGTGTGGTCACAAGAAAACAAACAAGTTCTTCTCTAGGTCAAAACATATGTTCAATTAAGCTTTCATTTCAATCATGTGTTAATACTTTATAGCCTTTAAATTAATTTATTAATTTATTCAATCAATAGCTTCAATGCTAAAAAAAGACAAATATGAATGAAAAAACTGACTAATATGTATACTTATGGTAAACTGATTTGGATGCACAGTTCTTAAATTAAATTGTTGTTGTGCCACTGATCTTTTTTTTTTTTTTTTTTTCTGAAAATTAAAGCTTAAGACCACCACTACCTCCAATGTTTTAGTTCCTCCTGCCTGAATTAAATGAAGGCTTAATATTCATCTGTGAAAATTGTTTGGGACACCCCTGAGAAAATGTTCTGCGAGGCTATTCCCATATTCTTCATCTCAGGAAGCAATACAGTTACAAATGATGTGATAAAATGACTCTTCTTGCATGTCAGCTGGAAATTATTCTGTGTTGTCTTTGCATCTTAATTTCTGGCCTACAATCTACTGTATTTTGCCTATTCAGATCTCTCCTAAAATCCATCTCCTCCTCAGACATGACCATATCTCCCCGCGTGCAGTTACAATACTTCTTTACTTATCTTCTATCAAGAAAATAACACTGTGGTTAGCTTCTGAAGAGCAGAACCTCTTAAGATATTCTCTGTGTGTATTTCATACAAGATGCTGCTTGTGGACTCCACAGCTTTTTGGTTTGTTTTTGTTTTGTTTTGTTTTGTTTTGTTTGCTTGTTTTTGTTTCAACTACTGCACTGCTTTCTTTCAGAATATTAAAAGGTAATGCCTCATTCCTATCGTCTTCCCTCAGGGAAGAAAAATTACTAAGCGGATTTTTATCATTTCTCCAGATCTGATCTCAGAGAAGCACTTAAGTCACAAGCTCTTAATGAAATATTGCCAATTCCATTCACAGACGGTTAATGGAACATCAAGTGAGAGTAAAATAGACTGGATTTATCCTTTTGATTAGTGTTCATTGGCATAAGATACTGAATTGAAAGATCAATTAATATATCCAGTGGATTTTCGTAACATCTAGCTCTTCTCATTTCAGTGCATATAAAAGTATTCAGATTATTAAAGATTTCCACATGCCAAAGACCTTACTGATGATAATGAGAGTGGGTAAGTACTGAGCTATCTTCATGACCTTTTCTCTTATGAGTTTGAAAATCTGGACTAAGATCTTCCAGTAAGGCATATTTGCCCATATGGCTGCGACACATGAATATGCCATATATATTCTCATAAACTAGCAAACATATTTGAAATAGTTTGCATTCTTTTGCAAGGAAATGTAAAGCAACATTTCAATGCTCAGTGTTTTCAATATTTGAAATCACTTCCAGGAACTAAAAGTTATACTTAGAGGTACAACCCTGGATTCATATAAGAGAACAGAATGCAAATCAAGTATTCTGAGTATTTGGAGAATATTGAAAAGTTTTTCATACTTTCATCATAATGAAGATTTATGGTGCAATGCAATACCAAATAAATAAACAACATATAAATTAAAAAAAAGAAAAAACAGAGATTCACCAATATTCAAATGAATACTGAAATATGAAGTGGCAAATTCTGTTAAACAGATGATAGAGCAACCATATATATTCCTTAAAATATTGCATGTACTAGACTTCTGTGTTTAATTTATGGAAACATTAATCATATTGCTAAAATTTTCCTGACAGGCAAAATATAACAAGTCTTTAAATAATAAAACACACCTAATTTTTTCTCAACCACTTCTCCATAAACAAATGTGTAAGTGTGTCTCCAGAAGTACACAGTCTCATCTGCATGGAAACCCAAATATTTAAAACTAGAATCTCTATTGAGGGAGGATGTTACTATAGGGGGCTTGATCTACAGCTGCTGGTTAATACCAGCCAACTTAAATCTTGTGCCAAAAATGTCTAGAGTTTGTTTTCTTTTGAGAAGAAACAGATGATTGTCAGATGATATCCAGATGATTAAAAAGATGCTGAATCTGTATCCTATTCTCTTTTCTCCCTTCCACTACATATACTTATTTCATGTGAAATTGCTGCAAAAGTTTACAAAAAAAAAAAACAAAAAACAACCAGAACCAGGGACTATTCATTAACTGAAAAATAATACAGTAGTGTACCAAAATTAAACATCTACAGTACATTGCTGGGTGATCATTATTCAATACATTATTCAAATATCTTATGTGCAATGACAGTTACCTTGTGCTCTATCCTATATCACAAATGACTTCAGAAACAAGGGTAATATAAACATCACTGTGATCTAGGCCTACATTTATAATATTTTACCATTAAGCGTATAATAGACCATTTACATTAAGTTTATTTGCCAGAGGAAAGTGTTTATGAAGCTTGCTCTCAAAGACTAAAGAATTCAAAACTTTTTCTCCCAAAGACATGAGATTTCTGCAGTTGTGAACACTTAAAATAATAATTAAAATTATTCGTAGGGATCATTACACTAATTTAGCACCTTAGTATATCTCTTGAATTCATTCTATGGAGAACAAGCACATCAGTCATATTTTTATTTCATAACTTTTTTTTTTTTCACAAATTCCACTGCAGTGTTCTATGTAAATTATAGGAGACATTCTTTTTTTGTTAAAGTTTGGTCCCCTTCAGTGTAAATTACTGCAGTGACACTGTGTAAATAATTATGCTGTTATGCTTCCTTTATGTTTTAGAACATAGTTCATCTCACATATTTTAAACAGCTACTTTAGGATGGAATTAATCACACTTTAACTCCACTGGTAATATAGACAAGATTTCAAATGGTTATAAAGGCTTATAACCTTTATAACCATTACTGAGGTTATAAAGCTTAAGCATATAGACATCACATAGACACCTTACTTTTATCAAGTGATTGATTTTAATGGACATGGTATCCTGTCTTCCATTACCTGGCCACACAGGAAAAAGAAAAGATTTTCTGCACAGAGTTTTATAATCTCCGTGAATCATTATAAAATAATTTATTTGAAATATCTTTGATGTTTTCAGGTAAAATGATTTATGACTGCAAAAGTCTTGTACTGCACACACCATTATGTGTTAATTTGTCTGCACTTACTATATAAAGTTAGAGATACTTTTAACAAACTGGGAACACTCTACTCCTTGATGGGATGCACCCATGTCTGAGGGAGCTGGCTGATGTCACTGTGAGACCACCAGTAAGCACACACTGGGGGCCATCCAGCTGGGGTCCTGGTGGACACCAAGTTGAACATGAGCCGGCAATGTGCCCTCAGTGCAGAGAAAACTAATGTTATCTTCGGGTGAATTACACAAAGTATTGCCAGCAGGTCAAGGGAGGTGATAATTTCTTCTTGATGCTGGTGAGACCATACCTGAATAGCTCAGTTCTGGGATCCCCAGTACAACAGAGATGTGGAGTTACTGGAGAGAGTCCAGAAGCAACACGATAAAGGGTTAGAGAACCTTTCCTATGATGAAAGACTGAGCGATCTGGGGCTGTTTAGCCTGAAGCAGACTGAGAGGATCCCACCAATGTTCATAAATACCCAAAGAAAGGGTGCAAAGATGAAGCCAGGCTCTTTTTGCTGTTGCCCAGTGACAGGACAAGAGGCCATGGGCACAAACAGGAGCACAGAAAGTTCCCTCTGAACATCAGGAAGCACTTCTCTGCTGTGTGGATGATGGAGCACTGGCACGTGCTGCCATATAGTCCCCTCTTTGGAGATTTTCAAAAGCCATCTAGGTATAGGCCTGGGCACTCTGCTCTGGGTCTCCCTGCCTGGGCAGGGAAGTAGGAGCAGATGGATCCAGAGGTCCAGTCCAGCCTTCAACCATTCTGTTCCTGTGATGCTGTGATCCTATGATAATACCTCTGGATGATGTTAATGATATTTAAATTAAGATGTAGCTGATAGCAATCTATTTAAATAAAAGTGGAATTTTTGACACTGCAATTTTACTTCACAGAGTAAAAGAGTAAACAAAGAAAGAGAGGGATAACAGAACTTTACTAAACTTATGCTCCTTCTGCTACTCTTGCATAATCACTTGTGTTTGGCTGAATTGAATGAGTTGTTTATCTCTTAAATAAATATGTTGAGTCAGTGGCATGTTAAACTTGAATCACTTTCTTGTTACTTACCTTCTTGCACTGGCTCATTGTGCATCAGTTAACTGTCAGCGGTGTAAGGGAATTCACAGCCAATGGCAGAAAGCAGTGGTTCCCTTTCTTTTGCAGTGTCAAACTTGATCCTGAGAAAGGAGCAGCTTGAGGTGCAACTGTGTAATTACACTGTGCATTTATCTAGATTCTTTGTGGTCAGCAGCACTGAATGCAGTCTATGGATCTAGCAAATCAGTATCAGTATTTTATCGTATGCACTGGTTAGAATCTATGAGGTGCTGAGATCTTGGTCTGACATATTGGTGTGGAACGCATGTACTCCAATCTCAGCCCAAGCTGACTGGAAACTTCTTAGAAACCTCATTTGTATAATTTGATTAATTACTTTCTCTAAAAATAGTGTGTCTGGTTTTGCATGATTTCAACATGAATCCAAGTGAAACTCAATGGTTTCTATTTTGTTTTGCTATGAACTCTTGGGTGCACTTGAATCTGTAACTTGGAGCTGGAAACTGGAGACTCAGAAAGCCACACAGAGCAGAGCAGGACAGAGTGGAACAGACATATGAACCAAATATGCAGCTGCAGACTTGCAAAAGGAAACTGCAACTTCACAGACAATTTAGCTAGTGCAATTCATTCTAATTTATTATAGTAAATTATGTATTAGTGAACATTAACAAGTCAGGGACAGATTTATATCAGGGAAGGCAACAGCACTAATGAGTGACCTTCTCATTAGCATTGCATGGAGCAACATACATTCTCTCTCTCTCGTTCTTACCACATTTTCCCATTACCATTGAGACAGAAACAAACCTTTTGTATGCTATAATCCCTGACCAGGATGAACCTGGAGCTGAAAAATGGAGTTGCAGCATGTCTTTTTATATAAACTTCAACTTCTTCTCAGCTGTTTTTATTTGGGCATTTGCTTGAAGAAGCTCAGGAGTTACTGAAAACGGCGCACTTCTTAAAAAACTGTTCTGGTCCTGTTTGTAGTTCCTGCTTCAGTGGTTGTTTCTTTTATGTATTGCATTGCTGCTAACTGGCCATGATTGTCAACTTTTCAACTGTTTATTCCTCCATATATAAAATGAGATTCTTTTCTTTTATGGGATTTTTTACATTACTATGTATTTTTTTCACTAGTAGGTATCAAGTATTTGCATTTTCATCTGAATTACAGAGGATATCATTGATTGTTACTGTAAAGCATTTGAAATTGTGTATTGGCAGACGCTGTCAAAGTGTTAAATAAGATCAACATGCCTTTAAATCAGTGAAAAATCAGGAGTATCACAATTCAGAAAGCAAACAAACCTAATTGTTTACTCTCCACTCTGCTGCAGTCTGCAAGAGCAGACTGAAAATTAATGTAGTATATTTTGGCCGCCCAGCTAAAAACCACAAAAATCCATATAAAACACCTTCCAAATTTCTCAACCCCAGATTGTACTGGTTTAAGAAAACTCTTTCTATGATATCTTTCCTCCCTTTAAAGAAATGGTCTTTTATTAAGAAAACAGCAGTTTGAAAAGATCAGAGTGATTTTTCTGTCCACAGATTTGCAATCCAGCTGTTGATAAAACTACTCCATGATGTCTCTCATGGTAAGCTCTGTATACCCCCCACCCTTTTCCCTGGAACAACTCTAAAGAAATCTTTCCATACTGAATATCAGCAAAAAGTCTAAAGACAACAGTGCAACCCGTGAGAACATAATTAAGTCCTGTTTTTAATAATCTTTTAATTAATTGCTGGTCCTTTCATCAGGCAATCTGGATTTCATTCTGTATACATCTGCAATGTTTCTTTCTTCTTCTTCTTTTTTTAATTTATTTTTTTATTTTATTTTTATTTTTATTTTTTTTTTGTTCAAGACAATTTACATTTACAATGTAACACTTCATTGAAGACAAGGAAAAGGAGAGCAATGCAAATGCCCTGATTTTCCAGACTGCTCCGGTCATTTTGAATCACCCCATAAACCTCCAGATCTCCCTTCCTTGGGGAAATCTGCAGGTGGTGGTGGATTGCAGGAGGAGCTCAGCTCCCCCTGGCCACCAGCAGAGAGGGTGTGGAGGGGAGGGAGAAGGTGTTGCTGGGTCTGTGGGAGTCTGGCTGCTGTTTGCCTGCCATTACCCCAATGTGAGTCTTGGCAGCAGGTGAGATGGAGCTGTTGGGAGAAAACACCCAATGCCTGCCAGAGTGGAGGCCTTTAGTTTTCCTTCAACTGTTCTGTAACATTTTTCAAAACTGAAGAATTCATGAGAATAACAAGGAAGGAAGAGAAGAAACAAATTCAAATGGAGTGAAATTTGCCAGTATTATTAATTCACTAGTGATTGGAGAGGGTAAGGGAAAACTAGGCAATGGAGACTTTTGAGAAGGTGGCATTTTGAAATGTCCATTTTGGAAGATCTTGAATTATCTGAAGAATTGTTGAAAGTTGTTTGCATTTTTCTTGTTAAAATAATAACCAGAAACTTGATTACTATTCCTTGTATGCTCCACTGCTCCTCTAGGGATGGATAAAGCTTTACAGAGGGTAATTTTTTTCCCATACATAAATTAATATATTTTAAGTCCAGAAGGGACTGTTCATCTGACCTCATGCATAACAAAGGCAACTGATTTGCTGTATATTAATTCCTCCTTCAACTCAGATAGCTCTGATTCAACTGCAGCATATGCAGAGAAATCTTTCTTCTTGTTTATCAGTCGGTGAGCTCCTTTATAGAACAACTATCATTCTGGGAAGTCTGATCCACCAGGGACTCTGAAACTTAGTCCAAGTCCCCTGTTCTTGGTTCACCTCTCCTGGCCTTGAGAGAATGGTCCTTAGTGTTTATGATTAAGTACACGACTTTACTTCTGATCGTAACAAAAGTCATACAATTACCAAAACAACCAAGATAAAATGATGTCAGCACATCAGGTATTCAGGGTTTTTTTCTACCACTCTTTTCACATTTGTTCTCAAAACAAGCTACGGTATAGGTGTTTTTTTGTTGTTGTTGTTTTTCAACTCTACATGGAAAGGCAGGGACAAAATCTTGCAGAAAATTCTATCTCCAAATCACAGAATCACAGAATCACAGAATCACAGAATTGTAGGGGTTGGAAGGGACCTCCAGAGATCATCGAGTCCAACCCCCCTGCCAAAGCAGGTTCCCTACACCAGGTTGCACAGGTAGGCATCCAGGCAGGTCTTGAACATCTCCAGAGAAGGAGACTCCATCACCTCCCTGGGCAGCCTGTTCCAGTGCTCTGTCACCCTCACTGTAAAGAAGTTCTTGCGCACATTTGTGCGGAACTTCCTATGCTCCAGTTTCTGGCCATTTCCCCTTGTCCTGTCTCCATTCACCACTGAAAAGAGTCCGGCCTCGCCATTCTGCCCCCCACACCTTAGATATTTATAGACCTGGATCAGGTCCCCTCTCAGTCTCCTTTTCTCAAGGCTGAACAGACCCAGTTCACTCAGCCTTTCCTCATAGGGGAGATGCTCCAGGCCCTTCACCATCTTTGTGGCCCTCCGCTGGACTCTTTCCAAGAGATCCCTGTCTTTTTTGGACTGGGGAGCCCAGAACTGGATGCAGTACTCCAGATGAGGTCTTACCAGGGCAGAGTAGAGGGGGAGGATCACCTCCTTTGACCTGCTGGCCACGCTCTTTTTAATGCACCCCAGTAAGCCATTGGCCTTTTTGGCCACAAGGGCACACTGCTGGCTCATGGCCAACCTGTCATCCACCAGGACACCCAGGTCCCTCTCCGCAGAGCTCCCCTCCAGCAGCTCATCCCCCAACCTGTACTGGTGCATGCAATTATTCCTCCCCAGATGCAAGACTCTACACTTGCTTCTGTTAAACCTCATCCGGTTTTTTTCTGCCCAGCTCTCCAGCCTATCCAGGTCTCGCTGAATGGCAACACAGCCTTCAGGCGTGTCAGCCAATCCTCCCAACTTCGTATCATCGGCAAACTTGCTGAGGGTGGCCATTATCCCCTCATCAAGGTCATTGATGAAGATGTTGAACAAGACCGGACCCAGCACAGACCCCTGAGGAACACCGCTAGTTACAGGCCTCCAACCGGACTCTGCACCACCAACAACAACCCTCTGTGCTCTGCCAGTCAGCCAGTTCTCAACCCACCTCACTATCCACTCATCTATCCCACACTTCCTCAGCTTTGTTATAAGGACGTGATGGGGGACAGTATCAAATGCCTTGCTGAAATCAAGGTAGACTACATCCACTGCTCTCCCCCTATCCACCCAGCCAGAGACAACATCATAGAAGGCTACCAGGTTGGTCAAGCACGACCTCCCCCTTGTGAACCCGTGCTGACTACTCCTGATAACCTCCTCTTCTTCCAGTTGTCTGGAGATGACATCCAGTACAAGCTGTTCCATCACCTTTCCAGGGACAGAGGTGAGGCTGACTGGCCTATAATTGCCTGGGTCTTCCTTCTTGCCTTTTTTGA
This sequence comes from Lagopus leucura, assembly GCF_019238085.1. Classification (NCBI taxonomy): domain Eukaryota; kingdom Metazoa; phylum Chordata; class Aves; order Galliformes; family Phasianidae; genus Lagopus; species Lagopus leucura. The sequence goes on from NW_024965303.1 coordinate 9,307, forward strand.
AGACCGGGGTGACGTTGGCTATCTTCCAGTCTTCAGGCACCTTCCCTGTCTTCCAAGACTCCTCAAAGATGACCGAAAGCGGTTCAGCAGTCACCTCTGCCAGCTCCTTCAGCACCCGTGGATGAATCCCATCGGGTCCCATGGATTTCTGAACATTGATGTTGCCTAGGCGCTCCCGGACCACCTCTTCCCTGACAGAAGGGGGGTCTTCCATTCCCCAGATCCTCTCACTAATCTCCAGGGTCTCAGATTCCCGAGGGGGAGCTTTTTCACTGAAGACAGAAGCAAAGAAGGCATTCAGTATCTCCGCCTTCTCAGCATCCCCCGTTACCAGAACACCCCCGTCACTTAGCAGGGGAGCCACATTCTCCCTAGTCTTCCTTTTACTGTTAATGTACTTGAAAAAACCTTTTTTATTATCCTTTATCCCCTTTGCCAGATTTAATTCCAGGCGGGCTTTAGCCTTCCTTGTCGCATCCCTGCAGACCCTGACAACATTCCTGTATTCTTCCCAAGTAGTCAGACCCTTTTTCCACATTTCATGGGCCTTCTTCTTTCCTTTGAGTTTGTGCACGAGCTCCTTGCTCATCCACACAGGTCTCCTGCCACCCTTTCCCGATTTCTTCCTCACAGGGACGCACCGATCCTGAGCTTGGAAGAAGAGCTGCTTAAATGCCGACCAGCTCTCACAGGCCCCCTTGCCTTCCAACACCCTAGCCCATGAGACAGCTCCAAGTAGGCCCCGAAAGAGATCGAAGTTGGCTCTCCTAAAGTCCAGGATAGCAATCCTACTTTTTGCTTTACTTCTTCCACTCAGGAACTTGAACTCCAACATCTCGTGGTCACTACAACCCAAGCTGCCCCCGACCTTTACTTCCCTGACAAGCCCTTCTCTATTAGTGAGAATAAGGTCCAGCAGTACCCCTCTCCTTGTCGATTCCTCAACCACCTGCATCAGGAAGTTGTCTTCAACACATTGCAGGAACCGTCTGGACCGCACATGCCTGGCCACATTGCTTTTCCAGCAAATATCTGGATGATTGAAGTCCCCCATAAGCACCAGCGCCTGGGATAGTGACACTGCTTCCAACTGTTTGTGGAAGGCCTCATCAACCTCCTCCTCCTGATCAGGGGGCCTGTAGCACACACCCACAACGGTGTCAGCCATACCAGCCCGCCCCTTGATTCTTACCCACAAGCTCTCCACTGCTACACCACTCTCCCCCAGGTGGAGTTCAATACATTCAAGCTGCTCTCTTACATAAAGAGCAACTCCACCACCCCGCCTTGCCGGCCGATCTTTCCTAAAAAGCACATAGCCCTCCATGACAACATTCCAGTCATGCGAGCTGTCCCACCACGTCTCTGTGATCGCAATGAGATCATAGCCATGTGACCGCACGCAGATCTCTAACTCTTCCTGTTTATTTCCCATACTGCGTGCATTAGTGTATAGACACTTCAGGGAGGCAGCATTCCCCTGCCACACTCCATCCCTTCGAACTCCACCCTCGTCACCCATCAAATTCACTTTTGAGCCTTGAACTACCTGAACCTCAGCAGTGCTCATTTTGTCCCCTTCCCCCTTCTTACCTAGTTTAAAGATCTTTCAATGAGGCCTGCCAGCTCCTGGGCTAGGATCCTTTTACCCCTTGTATGAAATACTTTTTACCCCTTGTATGAAATACTTCATAAGAACCTAAAAGAGATCTCTATTTGATTCCAAGCCTTTCTCTTCTTTGTTCAATTTGTCCTCTCCTGTAATGTATTGAATATATTACAGCAGAACTGCAAAGATCTCTTTCGTTTCATATTTTCTTTAAGTTATCACATCTATGAAGTGATGGGATTACACACTTACTTATTTTCTACGTGTACAGCATATTCAGATCATAAACTCAATTGGTACTCTTGGAACAACAAATGTATTAGTTTCTCCAGCAATGCATACCTTTTCCAGTCTATAAAAACATAAGAAATAAAGAATGCTGTTTATGTTTTATTACAATGAACACCACCTTTCTAGATTTCTAGATTTCTAGAACTTTTGGTAATAAATCTCATTAAGATGGCCTAATGTTTTTTTGAAAATCACATTTTGCAAAATCCCTATTAACAGTAACTAAACAGAAATCATCCACACAAAATCTTTTATTAGGTGGAAACTCTATTTAACCACTAACCCCAAGCGAATACAGCACACTGGAAAAAAATCTAACTATTCTTTGAGTGCATTGCTTTTACTGGCTTCCCTAATGTCCTTCAATATATATTCTCTGCTCAGTTAATCCACAAGCAACTTCTGGCAGATTTAATCTTCTCTATGAATACAGAAGTGATCGGAACCCACAGGAGTAGGGCACTGAAGTTTGTCATGCTTTGATTTGTTTAATCTAGAACGGAGCAGGTCCAGCAGCACGAGCCTAAGGCACTTTTCCAGATGTATATATTCAAAACTACACCAGAACACGGGAGTAAGCATTGGCTTCCCTAATCATAACAAAGGTCCTAGAATGTGTTTGTGTAGAAAAGGAGGAAGAAAGAGGAAGGAGGTAAGAGATTGTCCTACCACTGTGAGAAGCCTGCTGAGAATATAACAGGATTTTCTGAGGAAATAGACCAAGATTTGAAAGCATTTACAAAAAATAAAAACAAACAAACATCAGCAACAAACCAACTCAGAAAACAACCCAACAAATCAGAAAAACAAACAAACAAACAAACAACAACAACAAAAAAACCAAACACAACCAAGGCAAACCAAAATGCAAACAGCTCCATGAATAAGGAAAACCACATTCACTCTACCAATGTACAGCCAATATAAAAAAAAAAAAAAAGTTTTATACCTATGATCTGTCCCCTCCCCCAGATTATTCCCCGTTTATTCATTAAGGAAGAAAGGATTATTTTTCTTCCACAGTGTAACAAGTGAAATAGCACATGCCTGTCCACACATACACACACACGAGAAGAGCATATCTTGCAGATATTTCACAGAGTGCTCTCTCCAAGCAGTAATTCCTAGGAGAAAAGGCCTGTTCTTAGAAGCTCCTCAGATCCTCAGTGTGTGGTAGGCCCAGTGTCAGTCAAAGTGTGCCAGACCCTCTGTGCATATAGATGGGAGTTATACAGTGTACATACCAGATGTGTGTTAAGTGCATCCTTATTAAGTGCACAAATTCATAAAAAAT
>NW_024965304.1:0-1526 GCF_019238085.1 Lagopus leucura
CAAATCCCGCCCGCTCACCGCCTCAGCGTCGCGGCCGCGGGTTCCTCCGCGATCCCCATTTCATCCCGGGCCCAACGGCGCAGCTCCGCCTCCATCATCGCCGCCACGGCGGAACCGGGAAGGGAAGAACTTGGGGCGGGGCAAGATGGCGGCGGGCGGGAAAAAGGGGACAAAAAAGGGCGGGAAAATGAAAGGGGAGGGGAGAGAAAATGGCGGCCGGGCGAGGAGGGAGAGGGGGTGATGGGAAATGTAGGCTTGAGGGGCGGGGCTTAGAGCGGAAGTGAGTGGGAAACCGGAACTGGGGGGTGTAGGCATGTAGGATGTAGGCCCATGTGGGCGTGGCTTGAGTCTGAAGGGCTGGGGGCGGAGCCAAGACCGGAAGTTCAATGTCTACCGCGTTGGGGGCGGAGCTTAGAGTGAAAGTTCTATGCCTACAAGGTTGGGGGCGGAGCCTAGACCGGAAGCTAAATGTCTACAGTGTTGCGGGCGAAGCCTAAACCGGAAGTCTTATGCCTACAGGGTTGGGGGCGAGGCCTAGACCGGAAGTTCAATGTCTACAGCGTTGGGGGCGGAGCCTAGACCGGAAGTTCAATGTCTACAGGGTTGGGGGTGGAGATTAGACCGGAAGTCTGCGTTTTATACGGTCAGCCCGTAGCGAAAAAGAGCTGTCAATCAGGCAGTAGGCGGAGCCTAGACCGGAAGTTATGTTTCTATAGGGTCTGGGGGGGACCTCGTCCCGGAAGTGGTATTTCTAACGGGCTGGAAGCGGAGAGTAAACAGGAAATGACGTCTAAACAGTTGGGGGCGGAGCCTAAACCGGATGTGAACAGTTTAATGGCAGAGGGGCCGGAACTGGGACCGCAAGCGCTTTTTCTAACAGGCTGGGGGCGGAATCTAAACCAGAAGGGGTGGGGCATGGGCCGGATGTTTGCCGTCTACAGGGCTGGGGGCGGAGTTTGGACCGGAAGTTCTATGTCCACACGGTTGGCTTATAGCGGAAGTGCGATCGGAGAGTTTCGGGTGGGCGTGGCTTTTACCGGAAATGCTTTGGGGCGATAAGGAAGGGGTGTGGCCTTAACCGGAAGCGTGGTACGACGGAGGCCGTGACTTGAACCGGAAGTGTAAATCAACAACTCAACAGAGGATGCGGCTAAAACCGGAAGTGTGAGTAGATCTCACTCCGGGGCGTGGCTTAAACCGGAAGTGTCTTAGAAGCGCACGTCGGGGCGTGGCTCAAACCGGAAGCGTTCTTGACTATTGTTTATGGGCGTGGCTTAAACCGGAAGCGCCACTGGTCGGTTGTTTGAGGGCGTGGCTCACGCCGGAAGCGCCTTCGGTCCGTCGATTGTGGGCGTGGCTCAAAGCGGAAGTTCGAGCGGCCGGCTGATCGCGCAGGGGCTGCTGGGAATCGTAGTTTTTAAAGGGGACCGGCGCCATTTTGGGGTCATTTTTTGGGTTGAAAAACGACGAAAGGAGGCAAAAAAAACGGGCGGCGTTTTTTACTGCGGGCCCAAACGCTGCCGGGG
>NW_024965305.1:0-308 GCF_019238085.1 Lagopus leucura
CCAATGACCCCATTGCCCCTATTGACACCAATGCCCCGATTGGTCCCATAACCCCACTGACCCCATAACCCCATTGACCCCAATGACCCATTGACCCCAAAACCCCCATTTCCCCCATTGACCCCATTTCCCCCATTGACCCCCAATGCCCCCATTGACCCCACAGACCCCATAACCCCTACTGACCCCATAACCCCATTGACCCCAATGCCCCCAAAGCCCCCATAGCCCCCATTGACCCCATAACCCCCAATACCACCATTGACCCCATAACCCTGAATGCCTCCATTGACCCCAATGACCCCATA
>NW_024965305.1:408-1067 GCF_019238085.1 Lagopus leucura
GGGGGTTTTGGGGTCAATGGGGTTATGGGGTCATTGGGGTCAATGGGGGTTGTGGGGTCAATGGGGGTTGTGGGGTCAATGGGGGTTGTGAGGTTATTGGGGTCTAAGGGGGCATTGGGGTCAATGGGGACATTGGGGGTTATGGGGTTAATGGGGGTTATGGGGTCATTGGGGTCAGTGGAGTTATGGGGTCAGTGGGGGCATTGGGGTCACTGAGGTTATGGGGTCAGTGGGGTCAATGAGGTCATTGGGGTCAATGGGAAAATGGGGGCAATGGTGCCTGTTTATAGGGCCAGGCTCTTTATGGGGCTGTTATAGGATCAGGCTGTTATAGGATCAGGCTGTTTATAGAATCAGGCTCTTTATAGGGTCAGGCTGTTTATAGGGTCTTATAGGGCCAGGCTCTTTATAGGGTCAGGCTCTTTATAGGGTCTTATAGGGCCAGGCTCTTTATAGGATCAGGCTGTTTATAGGGTCAGGCTCTTTATAGGATCAGGCTGTTTATAGGGCCAGGCTCTTTATAGGGTCAGGCTCTTTATAGGATCAGGCTCTTTATAGGCTCTTATAGGGCCAGGCTCTTTATAGGATCAGGCTGTTTATAGGGCCAGGCTCTTTATAGGGTCAGGCTCTTTATAGGGCCAGGCTCTTTATAGGATCAG
>NW_024965306.1:0-3295 GCF_019238085.1 Lagopus leucura
GGAGCTGGACAGCACGAGAGCTCAGGCTACACGCAGCGCTCTCATCCTCGCCCATGGCAGCTTGGCACTGCGAGCCTCCAAGGAACAGCTGCTCGCCCGCCTGGAGGGAGACATTGTGGGCAACATCCTGCTGCTGTACAGCTGCAGCTGCCAGGTGAGAGTTCACAGCGTGCCAGGGTGTCAGAGCGCCCAGCTGCAGCCCCTCCACGTGGGGGAATGCTGAGATGGGCCTTCTCTTTCCAAAGGTCCCTTGGGGAACGGTTTGTGCCCAGATGAATATCCACGGCCTTCCCTTAGCATTGCCCCATGTGTTCCCTTGACAGCCCCTGGCCCTTCCCACAGTTCAAAGAATGTTCTTCTCTCTTGGCCTCAGGACTTGCAGAACAAGCTCGCGCTGGTGCACAGCATCACTGACTTCAGCTCTGCCGTCCATGCTGTGGGTGGCTCCGCTTTCTTTAACCCCTCATTGAAGAGCAAGCTGCTGGAGATCCTGATGGTGAGTGCCCAGAGCCAGGGCTTTCTGCAGAGGAATTCCGGGCTGTGCCATGAGGCTCCCATCCCTGGAACCATGCAGGTCTCCCTCAGCCATACATCTCCAGCTGGTGGGGACCTTGGGTGCTGGCAGGCAGCAGTTGGGCAGTGGGCTAGGTCCACCAGCTGTGGAGCTGCTGCATCCTGCAGTGCTTGCATGGGAAATGTGGGAATGATGGGGCTGGTGTGTGGCAGTTGTTTCAGTCTCTGGGCCAGGCAGAAGAGCTCTCTCCTGGCCCTTGCCCACTTTGACAATGTTTCTCTGGTACTTGCAGGACTTGCTGAAGAAGTATTACATGGGCACCCCTGTCTCCCCACTGCCCCTCAAGGTGATTCTGGCCCTGGAGCAGTTGAGGTAAGGGTGGGAGCCTCTAGGCTTGCAAGGCAGATGGTGGTCCCCCTTTAGGGTAGCTTCTGAAGGCCTGGAGGGGGGAGGGTGTAAGGAGCTGCATCTACAGGAGAGACGGCTGGGCTGTTGTGGCCAGTGAAGCTGAGATTCTGGGCAGGGAGAAAGGCCTGGTACTGCTGTCCCCAGGCGAGGAAGAGAAGGGAGACCTGGGGCCTTCTTCCCTTCAGAGCGGGAGGTGGTTCACTGCTGCCAGGGAGGAGGCGGGCGCTGCTGGAACTGAAGACAGTGCTCAGTAGCACGGGCTGGGGGTGTTGGCTTTGCAGCTGTTGATTGGGAGAATCTCAGACATTGTCTGCAACAGTCTGGAGAGAAGTGGTAAAGGCCCTTTCTGCTTTCTCTTCCTTTTTTTCCTCTTGTCAGCAAGCTGAAGCCCTCTTTAGGAAGCAAGGATGCACGTGAAATGTTGGCTCTGTGCTGCAAGAACATTGTGTCACACCCTTCAGCAGAGATGATGCTGAAGATCAAGAAGTCACAGCAAGCAGCACAGTACCTGCAGGTAACCTGCCGTAACTTTCCCGGCCACCTCTGCGTCAGAGCCCTACCTCAGCACACACGGCCTATGCTCCGGCAGCAGCCGTGATGCCACACCTCAATCCCCTCTCCTGCTTTCAGCTTCTGCAGACATCGTTGAAAGCTCTGGGCCGGCTCATGGTGGTCCTGCTTGAGACAGAGACCACCCGGGGATTCTTCCAGAACATAGTCCAGGTGAGTACATGTGGGGCAAGGGAGGAAGCGTGGTGCCCGTTGATAGCAGGGACAGAGATCTGGGGACTGAGAGTATGATCGAAGGGGGAGAAATCTCCTGCTAACAGGCCAGCTCACTGCGAGCTGAGAAATGGGCAGAGAAATGGGCTCTGCAGGGGGAAAGGCAGGAGCCAGCCCCTGGTAGGGCCCAGCCGAGGAAAAGCTCCTGGGTTAGGAGGCAGCAGTATCTGCAGAAAATGGGAGCAGCAGTGTCAGCGCACAGTGAGGCGGGGGTCCACGTGGAGCCACAGGGCAGGACCTGAGGGAAACTGTTGGGAAAAGAGGGACAGGGAGAGGGATGGCAGAAAGGGAAAAATGTCCATGGTGAGACATGCTCTGCTTCAGGTCCTGCAGAGATCACTGACCTCAAACAACATGTGGGAGCGTAACAGGGCCCTGCAGACCTGCTCCCAGCTGCTGGCTGCTTGTGAAGGGCTTCCGGTGAGTAAAGAGCCCCACTGCATGCTCCCTGCTCCCTCCCCAGTGCCCCTGAGCTGGAAGGCGAGCTCCGCCCAGCTGTGCATGCTGGCATGGGGAAGGCACGGGCAGGAGAAGCTAGGGAGAGCTGGGGCTGCCTACAGCTTTGTTCCTGCCCCTCATCCCTGCAGAGAGGAGATGCCTGTGAGTCCTTTGGCTCCTTGGTGGGATTGCTGGCTCCGCTGACATGTGACCCCATGCCCACATCCCGCCAGTTGGCCGCCACCTGCCTGAGCTCCCTTCTGCAAATCCAAGGTGAGTAGAGCGGGATGCACCAGCCCTGTGCTCTCCTCCGCAGCGCTACCAGAGCCCCACGGGCTGGGCCCTGTGTACAGGAGGGAGATGCACTGTGCACAGCTCTCTTCTTGTCCCCATCCTGTCCTCAGTCTCTCCCCCATGGAAAGCAGTTCCGTTTCCAGAAGCATGACTTCCCTTTTCCTCCGTGCTCTTTCCAGCCAAGGCGGCCAACAGAGTCATCGAGACAGGAGACACTGGGAGCCTGTGTGAGGGGCTGAATGACTGCAGCACCGCTGCTCAGCTCCAGACCTCATCCAAACTGGCAAGGGTAAGTGGACCCAAAAAGGGGTGGTGGCATCTCAGTGCATAGGCTTCTGCACGACCCTAGGCTGTCCCCAGCCTTTCATACCATTTCCAAAATGAGCTGTCACCCTGAGACCTCTTTTCTCAGCAAGTAGCAGGAGGCTCTGAGCTATGTCTGCCCTTCAGGCAGCTGCAAGGAGCTGATTCCATGGTGTGTCTGTGTGTGTGTGTGACTGTGGCTGCTAGGTAAGCTTTGCATGTAAGCAAACACCATGGGTGGAGCAGCTGAGAGAAGGCTCAACCGCCTTCCGTATAAATAGCAGGGTAGGAGAGCAGGAGCGTTGTGATTGCCCCTGAATGAGCGGCAAGCTGCTGAGCTAAGAACGCCCTCCAGACTGCTTTCTGTTTTGAAGAGCTGCTGCAGAGCAGTGATGAGATCTCTCCTCTTCTCTTTTCTCTGCAGATGGTGTGCAGAAACTTCCCCCTGGAACGCACCGTTGACTTCCTGATGGCCATCAAGGAGACCTTGCGGAAAGGCAACGGAATGCGCGTGCGTGCAGCTGGGAAGTGGATGATCACCTTTCTGCAGATGTA
>NW_024965307.1:0-1957 GCF_019238085.1 Lagopus leucura
ACTGAGGGAAGAAGTAAGGCTTTAGTGAATGGTGCTAACCCTTTAGGGCTTGGAAATCAGCAACCTAAGCTTTCTTGTGGATTTTGCTTTATTCCTTTAAAAATACATGTGTGCATTTCGCTTTTGCAAATCATCTGTTCAGAAGGACAGATATATATCAACAATAAACCATTCTAAGTAACATAACCCACACAGGCTTGCACTGGCTTTTGCAAATGATTTGGACAAATGTTATGGTTAATGAGGAATTTAATGGGCAAGGGAGATGTCATTTTTCTTTTCTAATTCACCGTTGTGTCCTGCATTTTTTTCGTAAGTCACTACTGACTTTGAGAAGAGTGTGCTTCAAAAAGAAAAAAAAAAAAAAAAAAAGTAAAATAGCATAGTCTCAGTGCAATAGACAAAATCTCAGTGCAACACCAATTTCACATCTGAAATTCAGAGGAATTATGGAGCAAATAGATGAAGCTGCAGAACTGGGCAAATAACAAATGGTGTCCACTGAAATAGTCTCCTGAAGAGAAGCACTAGATCCTTGTGGATCAAGTGTTTCCACCACTGTCACTGAAACTAAACTTTGTGACAACTAATACTGTTGAAGAGCATTGGAAATCCTAGGTACCTCCTTTAAGCAATACCAAGAGTGAATCCAAGAATCACCCTAAAGTTTACAGTAGCTTAGTCTGTCGTGAATAAAGCCTTTTTTTAATCTTACCAAGCTCAGCTATTTCTTCTAAATTCTCTTTTCTTAGCAATGTAATTGAAAAAAATATAGCTATCTAATTTGAATAGGATTTGTAATTTGATTATCACAATAGTGCTTGAACACAGCACTGCCTGAGAGCTGTAACAGCATCTACCTTCATCAGGCTATCTTCATCTATCTTTCTATTTTCATCTATCTATCTTCATTTTGGGGACAAGCTCTTTATCTAGAGATTGGACAAGGGGGTAAATTACTTAAAAAAGCAAAAATAGGGTGGATTTTGATTAAATATTAGAAATTATTTGCTGTGTGGGCGGTGAAGTCCTGGCACAGGCTGCCCACAGAAGATGTGGGTGTCCTATCCATGGAGATGTTCAAGGCCAGGCTGGATGGGGTTGAAAATGGATAAATGGATAGGCTTTAAGATTCCTTCCATTTCAAGCCATTCTATAATTCTATGGTTCATTTTGGATTATGGGAATTATGGTATAGGTAAGAACATACTTCAGAATTTGGATTTTTTTTTTTTAAATCTATCATCTTTGCTTATCTCCAAAATCACTTTATAATTTGCAAACTACATGGGAAAAGTGATGGTATTGAGATCCAGGGCAGCAGCAGAACACAGGGCAATAGGACTCCTTCTGTGGAAAGTGGAGCACATCTCAGCAATTATTTGCTGCAGGGAGTTAGGTAAAGTTCATATAATACCCAAGGAAAGTACTCATAGGGAAGGTACAATCAAAGCACAGTGCTTATCCTGTCTGAAACAGCGAGATTCAGGCAATGTACACTGTGTTCAAATCACAGGAGGTCAGGAAAAAAAGGTTTTCCTTCAATTGTAAGCAGCTTCACAGAAATTCTACTTTAACATTGTGTTCTTGTACCACAGAAAAAAAGGCATGTTCTGACGGAACCCACACTAGAGTGACTATGATTAATCGTAAATTCTTCACCTCGTCTCTAAGTGTACTTATGGTAGGCAAAAGTAGAAAGAACTGCATGCCTCTCATGTTCAAATAGCATTTTGTTCCCTCAGTACTGAAGGTTCTATTCCAGCACAATAGTAAATCACTAAACTGTTTGTAAGAGTCTCCAGCCTGTACAACATTTTCCAGAACAGTTGTAACTAGCTTTCCCACTTGAAGGAATTAGGACTGACCTTCAGGTACACAGAAAACAACTAGGAATTTCTATGATCTTTAAAATACAAAATTCCAGCCTCACTGTATCTGTATGAAAGTTTTTCCT
>NW_024965308.1:0-17109 GCF_019238085.1 Lagopus leucura
TTTTTATTTTTATTTTTATTTTTATTTTTATTTTTATTTTTATTTTTTATTTATGTCACTCGGGAATTTGATGGAGTGTCTCATGTCAGAGTCCATATCTGCCAAACACTCTTGCCTAGAGGGATAATCACCACTCTAGAATTCACAATCATTTAATTAAAAGAAGACACTAATTCTACAATCAAATGTACAAACTGCAAAAGGCCACCTGAAGGGATTCAATGGCAGGTCCATAACCTCTGTAAACAGTTTATGAGTCACTAGAAGTGAATTTATTTGTGTATGTTTGTTTATATACCTTTCTGTATGCACCTGAAATTGAGTTACTGTTTATGTGATGTAAAGTTGCTTAGTACCACTGTCAGAACAGTATCAACAATGCAGCTTGTTGATGTGAAAAAAAATAAGTAATTGAAATAGGAAGCTATTAGAAAAAAAAAGTTTAGTAGATATGAAGGGTGATTTCTGTATCAAGTATCTTAAGTACTGTCTCTAGAAGTCAGTGCAGAATATTTAAAGAATGACAAGCCCCATTTAGGAGGTTTGTCAGGAAGAAAACAAGGATCTGCTATCATATTTATGTCAGAAATTTTTGATGTTAAAAACCTTGGAAGCTTAAACTGTAGGCACCCAGTCATTGCATGTGAATCCGTAATTTGTCATTTTACAAGGTCATAAATTACCACGACATCAACAGATATCAGAAGATTTAGCTTGGCTGATACAACTGGGAACAATATTAAATGATAAAAACAAAAGAAAGACCGAATGGAGAGGGAGGTGCAACAAGACCTAAGGTGTTTCCTGTAATCACAAAACATGTAGTAAATATTATTAGCTGAGAATTTTTGCATTTAGTCAAACCAACATAATCTGCTTTGTGAAGGCAGGAAGAGATATCTGAAATGGGAAACAGATGAAGCGCATCTCTTCTACTCAGTAATAGACAAAACTCCAAACAGTAAGATCTACAATCTATACTAAGTTTATGGACAAAATGAAAAATAAGAAGAAATTTTCCAATTGTACTTAACATTTTCTTTTTATAGTAGCACCTTGTATCACTACTGTAAATAAGTTAGCTTCATCTCTAGTAGATTATATATGATTTTACTACATAGGCAATGTTCTTGGTAGTTACCAGGAAAAGAAAGTTTAGAAACCAAGCCACGCACTTCTTTGTTGTTCAAGTATAGGATTCCCAAAGAGAACCTGACCTGGACAAGAGCATGAGACTATTTATATCTTGATGTCTACTGGACTCCCAGTTGAGAATTCCTGCCTGGTTGCCAAGCCATGAGTTACATTTTCCAGTCAGTCTTCAGTGTGACTGAGACCTCCCATATTCCTCTGTCAGTTATGGTGGGAATCAAATTATGCAAACGTAGAAGAAAGACAACACAGTCGAGAGGAATTTGGAAACGTTGGCTATGGAAGGGCCAAAGTCCATCCAGCAGGAGAGAACCATCAAAGGGTGATTAGGTTTAGCAACTATTCCAGTTGACAAGGTCCATTTAGAAAGAACAGTAAATGTCCAGGATATAGTTAGAGCACATGCCTTTACTCTTTACTCTACTCAGGAAAAAAATCTCCTGAATAAGCCTACTTGCAACTCTTCAGTCAATTTAGGTATTTCTATCCAATATAGCCTGCCACCAAAATCTTCTCTTAGTTAAAGTCTACAGTGGTATTTGACCAAGGCAATGAGAAAAGAAGACTGAAGACTGCTCATTCCTGCTTCTGAACCTCCAACTTAAGGCCCTCAAGAGACCTGAATCTATTACCAAATGTTAAAAAAAAGTCACATTATTTCACATTGTTTTGTTTTGTTTTGTTTTGTTTTTCAGATGGCATGACCTATACTGTGGCATAAGGGGTTAGAATTTGATGGTATAGAAACAAAACAGAAGAAAATTTAATTGAGCCACAGGTCCTGCTTCCCAGTTGAAAATCTTGCAGTCTGACAATAATAGACAAAGGAACATCTGTTCTGTGCAATAAAGTGTTTTCCACCATGTTTTGGAAGGAGCTGATTCCCATTAAATTACTTTAGGAATACTCCAACCAAACTTTCCAGCATAGGTTTCATAGAAAGTCATAGTTTCTGAACCTACAGAGCTTTGACATGAGCTTCAGACCTGCCAAGACCAAGAATGTTTTGGACCTGCACAGTTTTGTTGTTTTCCTTCTTCATTTCTCAAAGTTGGGTTATACTCAGCAACATCTCTTAACCTCTAAAATATTTCCAAATGCTAGAAAATATGACCTAGGCTTTGTTGCTCTGTTTTCATGTCTGAATACCTTCTGTTGAACTTTTGGTCTCACTTCTGTTTGTTATTTATTATTTGCCCTCTAAATTCAGCTGAGTTCCAGATTCCTGCCTGCCCAGGAGTAAGGTGAAACTTTTGCCTTAGCTGCACTTAAGCTCACAATGGCCTAATTTTTCCCAAAAGTCCCAGGGTTAGGCCACGGTTGAGTAGGCATTGCCAGGATTACAAGTATAGCTGCAAGTGCCTAAATCCTTCTTAAAGTCCCTACTGAGCTGCTGTAAGGTTGAAATAAATTGACTAAAGCCAAGAGGTTAAGAGGCAGATATGAAATGTGTGAGGTAAGGAATTCAATATGTGCCTTATTGGGAATTTCATTTTCATAAGGGAGTAGGCATTCATTCATAGTGGAAGTGTTTGGACTGAGAATGTGTGAAGCCTTTAATTAAAGTTGATTAAAATGGTAATTTTCGGCTCTTAGAATATCATGGTTTTTTTTCTCTTCTCACTCCATGTCTGAAAACCTTTTAAACTACTTCAGTGGACTGCAACCTAAGTAATCCTGCTCCTATTTTTAGGGACATAAGCCCTGGCTTCAGCAGGGCCACAGCAGTTAGAATAAGAAGATTTTGCAAGTGTGGAGGATTAGCCTTTGTGGCAGTTGTATGACAAAGCAATATATTCGTCACTGATAACACAGGAGGAGGAAAGAATTTATAATTTATTACATATTCATGTTTATTAAAAAAAAATTAAAAATCAACAATCTGCCCAAATCCATCTAGAATGACTCTTTTTGGGGATTAGCAGAGAGCTTTCAGTCCCGTGAAAGTTCTACCTCACTGCAGAGCACAAGAGGTGAGCCCTGGATGCCATCACTGTCCTGGAAACAAGAGCACTAAGCATCACAGTTTGGGTCCTGTCTAATCCTCCGGTGTGGAGTTAACCTGCTGAGACCTAAAAGCTCCTGTCTTCCTGGGTACTGATCTTTGTAATCATGAGCAAATAAGCTAATTAAGTACACAGATGAATAAGTGCACATTATTCAGCCGTCAGATACCTGTGCTAACTTTATTCTTCCACTGAAATCCATGCCAGTTGAGCAGGTAAACTAGTGCTCTGATTTTTTTTTTTTTTTTTTAACATAAGTACTGCTCTGATGAATCTGCAAGCTGGTAAAGGAGAGAAATTATTGAAATAGCAAAACCATGTGAGACAGAAAAGCTTGTCATTAAGACAACCATATGAACAAACTACCAGCAACAATAAAAGACTCTTAACCAGCCAAACTCAAAACTCTGTTAGAGCCCAGCTGTGTAAAACACAGAAATTCAGAGCTGGTGTAGATACTAAAAAGTCAGAAACATGTTGCTCTGTATTTTCACTCCTAGGATAAATCTCCCCTTTCAACTGAAAAAAAAAAAGTTTTGCTGTGGGAAAAGAAGTATAAGATATTACTGGTTGTCTTTGTTTCAGCATTCATCTGGTTCTGCTCCCATCTTCTTGAAGTTCTCTTTGTGTAGATTTTTCAGAGACCGCTTTATTGACACAAACATTCATGGACAGGACATTTCGGACTAACATACGTAAGTGTTACATCTTCTAGGGGATACATCTTTACCTCTTATGGCATGAAGCATCCATCAGTTCAAACTCTAGAGAGAATAGCATGTTGACCATATACTGCAAGCTGCTGCAATGAATTTATATCATGTACGCCCCTTGGGATGCCTTAGGCCTTCCCTCAGGAATCTGTTGTGTTTAAAGAGAAAAATAGGGCAGTCTCAAAACCCTGAAGGCTTCTTTGAATTAAAGTAACTGCTAGTAGGTGGATACAACAGCTGAACAGAGATTTCTGGAAAGAAAGTCCTAGGCAGGATGGTATAAAGGCACAGCATAAAGTCATCATTACCAGATGCTATGTTTACTTCTATAATGACTCTTATGCCTTTTTTTTTTTCTTGCTTTTTTTTTTTTTATTTGACTGAAGTGATCACTTTGTGTGTTCAGCACAATTAAAATAGCAAACACTGGTGTATCTTGCTTAGTGAATCTAACAGGGACTTATTGTAATCTATTTCAGACTTTGAGCTATTTCACTGGGTCCGGATATCAAGCAAGTTATAATCCTCTGACACAGATGCATGATCAGAGTGAAAAAGGTGTTTTTGGTGTTGAAAGATGTGCCTAGTGCAATTTGCAAAACGCTTAAGGAATATAAGCACTCTATTTCATTTCCTTAAGCAGAAATCCTGAAAGAAATACACTAGATGACACAGATGTCTACAGGTGAGTTAGAGTACTGCTTAAATTTCAGGTGTTGGCTCTACCATTGTCTTAAAAGGATCCTTGGCTTTGATGGAGGAGTCTCTCCAACCTTCAGGGAGAATCATGTACTTCTGTTTGCTTTGAAACAGGTTGTGGGTTTCTAAAATTAACTCTGATATCAAAGTTTTAAGGGGAATTTCTGAAATACTGATCATCCTTACGGTTCAGGCCTCAGAATTCAGGCCTTCAGGTCTTTTCTATTAACTCTGAATCCACAGCCAAGATTTTTTTTTTTTTTTCTTTCCCAAGAGAATAGATTTAACCAACCTTTCTTTTAAAGACCCGAACAAAGATAACTGTCAGAACTGTACCTGGTAGTAGCCTCCTTGTATTAGCCTGGTTAAATGCCCAATCATTCAGACAGCGCTAGACACTGCCCTGAGCATCAGCCTACAAGAAGCTTGGGCAAGGCCAGACTTTAAGCTACAGTAAAACTAAGCCATACTGTTCAAATAAATGCCGGAGAGAAAGAATAGGTGAGAAAATGGTTTGGGGTGCTGAGGTTAGGGTGTTCAACTTGAAAAGCACGTTTATAATGTCAGCTCCTGTTGCAATGACAGTTTTTATTCCATCAACTGCTTACACTGTGGTAAATTGAGAATCACTGGCCAAGGTTCCCTACAAAAAACACCAGTCATTGAAAACTGGTACTGGACATTATCTTCTATAAGGAAGATTGCCCCAGTTTTTCTTGCCAGGTCCCATCATCGTTATGCCGGTCTCTTGGCTTAGGGCTCAGCTCAACTTGCAGAGTCAGCAGAATTTAGAGCTGAGTATCCAGATGTTCTGTCACTGAAAACACCCACTTCTGCTGCCTGCTACTGCAGAGAAAGAGATCACCACGACTTTGGATGTATGTGAATACCTGCACCCTTCAGCAGGTGTAGGGTGCATTCTGGAAGTCATTGGCATATACACAATACATGTATGCAGAAGGCATAGAGGAGTTAAAGAAATCTTAGCTTAGATACCTCAAAGTTTAGGTGATAGGAGGGGAACAAGGAATGCTGCCATCTAGTTTGAGATTAGAATTTTCAGTTTCTCTGGTCACTAAGTCTAATGAGGAGGAGCATAGCTTTGTGAAACGTAATACCTTGGAAAGGCTTTAGACTTCTGCTCACTGAACCCTAATTGAACAAGAAGCAGCTTTTCCCTTTACTTCAACTTGGGTAGCAGAGCTCTGTTAGTTGCTTTATAGAGTCCCAAGGCTTCACTTAGTATTGTGGCATTCCAGACTGACTTCTTTGTAAATCTCTGCATCAGCATGGCATTGTAACGGAGGACTGGCGATTCAAGTGTAGGGTAATTTCAGTTTGGTTTAATTCTGATTAAAACAACAACAACAACAAAATACAATGCACAGTTTCAGCATGAAAATTTCACATAATGTCACTGACCACATTCTGGCATAATTCCATGCCTGCCAGAATATCCTTCCATTAAACCGATTGCAAGCTTATATGCACTAGAAATTGAAAGGCAATGTGAGTTTATCACTTAATCTTCAATATTAGTTTTTGGTTTTTTTTTGTAATTTTATGGGACACTTTAGTCGAATCTCTTCAGAAACAGAATTTCTTTCCTGCTTTTCTATCTAATATTTCTCAGCAGAACAAGTATGCGTCGTAGATCATTTTGACCTGAGGTGTCCTCATCAGCAATGTACACATCAACCATACTCTGAAATATATTCAGATTTCCTTTGAAACTGTCACGAATTTGCTAATCTTTAGCTCACTCTCTCTGTCACTCAGATAAATTATAAGCCTAGAGATTCTGCAAATGCTGAGCAGCATCTCTCTTTTTTATTATTTTTTCCTGGCAGCAGAGATTTGTTTCACGAACAATCATTTTAATTTGTTTATCAGGATATGAGTGAAGCATTTTGAATAAGATAAACACTGAGCTGAACTTTCATCCAAACAGGAACCAAATTAATCCCAGTGCTAAGAAAATGGTGTTTGGAAATACCAAATCTCTATTTTGCAGAAATGCGGCAATTTCACAAGAAAACTGGAAAGAGATATTTACAAAATCATTTAAATGACACACTCAGTTGATCTTTGGATTAGAATAAGCTTCCAATTTTCGAAGTTTCCCCATCACTGATTGTGTCAGTTCTTGCTTTTTAGCAGATTGCTTAACAGTATTTTTTATAAATCTGGTTTGCTAGTTTTTGGTACTTTCTCAGACTGTAATTTATCATACTATGTCTCTTAGCTAGCCTCTGTTCTAGTGAGCTAAATCCTATGGGAGTTACCTTTAAATCAAACTGCATACAGAATATGAAGCTGATATTTTGTATGAAATGCATTTGCTTCTAATGAAGTCAGTAAATACAGATTCCTGAAATGAGTATTTACTCTTTAATGTTGGTGGCTGCTCATATGTAACCTTATATGCTCAGGGTAGGAAGATCTGCTAAGAGCATGAATGTGAAAAGATAGCACAAACTTTATAAAGAGTTACAGTTCCTGTACTGGAGGAAGAGGAAATTATTCCAGTTTGTCAGATTAATTATGCTGGGATAAACTACAAGTGTTATGGCTAAAAGTATATGTGTTCCTCACGTTACCTTTGTGAATCTTGGTAAACACAATGGGGCAGAAAGAGGAGAGCTTTATGTAAAAAGCATTTCATACCTTCAAAATATTCCCTTTCTAGATCTGTGATTTGTTTTTCATTACAAAATAGCTTTTGAATTATAAAAATATACAGAATCACAGAAAAAAAAATGAAGTTGGAAAGAATTTCAGTGTGCTCCTTAAAATAGCGTCAACATTATATACAGACAAGATTATATTGCTACAACTATAGAAAAATCAGTTGTTAGATAAAATATTGTGATTAATCATAAACCAGGGAAAAAGAATAAATGATGTTTTAAAGACAATTTGAATTTTTTGCACTCTTTCTCGTAGGTTATAATACTCTTGAAAATATATAATAATCTTGAAAATACGAGTTTCCTATGAAACAGAAAATCTTTCATAGCCCATTTATAACTTCAGTTGAAAATCTCATAATTTACAAAAGCCAACACAATAATAGAAAATCAGATTCCTTAACTGAAAGCTTCATGTGTCTAAATTAGAGCTGGTCAAACCGTTACACAGTTGTATATATTGTGGTTGATTTATTCAGTGAGTGTTGACTTTCCCAATATATAGGTTTATTATTTGTAGGAAAAGCAATGTGACCTTCATGTCAAAGTTGAGCACAAATAACATGACATTTAAGCATCAAATGGAAATATTTATTAAAAACAGTGAAGTTACCTGACCTCTTGCCTTTGAATTCGTTAGTGATTCAGTAGCAATATTTCTCCAGCCCTCTGCTCATCCTCATGGCCCTCCTCCAGACAAACTCCAACAGGTCCATGTCTTTCTTATGCTGGGGGCCATGGAGCCAAATGCTGTGCTCCCAGTGGGATCTCATGAGAGAGAAATAGAGGGGGAGAATCACTTCCATTGACCTGCTGCCCATGCTTATTTTCATGCATTTTCCCTTTTAAAACAACAGCCTTTATATGTAAGAAGGGAAGATCTTGCTTAAGAACCAAATACAAACCAGACTGCTTATTTCTTGTTATTTTAACAACAGTAAAAGTGAATGGAGAAATACAGAAGACAAAAATAAATGGATGTGAAAGGACATTACATCAGTCAATGATAAAGATGGAGTGACAGCATCAGTGGACAGGGGAATGGTGATGAAGGTCATCTATCTGGACTTCTGCCAAGCTTTTGACATGGTCCCTCACCACATCCTTCTCTCTAAATTGGAGAGCTATGGATTTGAATGATGGACTGATTGGTAGATAAAGAACTGGTTGGCAATCAAGGGATTGTGATCAGTGGTTCTGTGTCAGGGTGGAGGCCAGTCACAAGCAGTGTCACTCAGGGGTCAGTCTTGGGACCAGTGCTCTTCAGCATCTTCATCATCAACACAGACGATGGCATCGAGTGCACCCTCGGCAAGTTTGCAGATGACACCAAGCTGAGAGGTGCAGTCGATACTCTGGAGGGAAGGGAAGGGAAGCTGTCCAGAGGGACCTGGACAGGCTGGAGAAGTGGCCCATGTGAACTAAATGAGGTTCAACCTGTCCAAGTGCAAGGTGTTGCTCTTGGGCCAGGGCAATCCCAGGTGTTTATGCAGACTGGGCTAAGAACTCCTTGAGAGCAGCCCTGCACAGAAGGACTTGGGAGTCCTGGTGGACGATAAGCTGGATGCAAGCCAGCAGTGTGTGCTTGCATCCTGGAAAGCCAACTGTGTTCTCAGCTGCATTAAAAAGACGTGGCCAACAAGGTAAGGGAGGTGATTGGACCCCTCTACTCAGCTCTTGTGAGCCCCATCTAGAGTACTGCATCCAGGCCTGGGGATCCCAGTATGAGAAAGACATGGAGTTCTGGGAATGAGTACAGAAGTTGATTCTGGTTGTGATACTTTCTCAAACTTCGAAAATCAGAGCATAATAATCAGAGCATTAACTTGGTGAAGAGCTATACAGAATCACAGAATTGTGTGGTAAAGGGGACAGCTCGGGAAGGCAGTGCAGGAAAAGCAGCTGTAGGTTGTGCAGAGGATATCAGTGAGTAAAGCTGGCCCAATAAGTGTTGTGTGAATGCTGCAATCATGAGCAGGGAACCAAGAGCAACAGAGATGGATAACTGCATTGGCACTAATTTGCCATTGTGAAGAGACTGCTCATATACCTCCAGAAGGTGCACATTAAAGCCTTGAGACACTTAGGAGCTCTACACTCTGCATGTTAACACAGCCATAGCTCTTCTCTCCGCATTGTGAATTACAGTGCCAATAAAATACATATTAGCATTTGATGTGGCAGGAAGCAAAGCACATATCCACAGCAGAATGGAATCACATTTCCCTTGCTGAAGAACAACCAGTGTACTTACGGGTTGGCAAATTCAGCCTCCACTCTGCCTGCACTTGGGCCACTCATCTACTCCAAGAACTGCAAGACAAGGAACATGTTTCCCAACCTTTTCACAGGTTAAATCTGCTGTCCCTGTTTATTTTGCCACCCTGCCTTCTTACTGACTGTCTTGTGTAGCCAGAGAACCTTGCTGTCCCCTTGCAGCACACCCTACAGGGCGCAGCATACACCATGAAAAGCCTGGTCGTTCCTATGGAAGAAGCTTTCAGACAGCCCTAAAGGAAAGCCCACATAGTAGTTAGCAATGCCCATCAAGTCCTGTGCCTGTATTAAAAAGCTGCACAAAGGGGCTGGTCTTTATGTCTCCAGCAGTTCCAGCAGTAACCTTGGACATGTTGGTTTTGGAAAACTCTTGTTTCACAACCTGCCAGCACCTGGACAGTAAGATTCAAGCTGCAAAGGGATAATGTAACTGTAACCCCACTTCCTCATGCATGGTGCCAGCCCTGCATAATTGCTATGGTGAATCCCTCTATCACACAGCTACCTTCAGCTAAGTGTGTACACCTCAAACTGTTGTTCTCAGCCAGATTCTATGGATTTGAAAGGTGCTGAGAGGTAGTGGATTTAGGTAACTCCAAGCAACCTGCCACAAAAAGCTCTGCCACAGCAACGGAGCATGGTCAGAGGTTTTGCAACTCCCAAACTACAGATTTTGGTGGCAGACTTCAGGGAAGCATTGCCATGCATAGACTTCAAAAGTGAAAGTTAACACTAGCTCCACTTTTTTGTTGCATGATTAACAAAGGTTAACCGGAGTAAAAAACTATAGTTTGGGATACTGCAATTCTACATGAATAGTTTACTAGAATTGTTTATTGTGAGAGTATGCATGCTTGTGAATCTTAGGTTGAAAATTATTGAAAAACTATCTCCAGAGAAACAGTGACATACTGATGCAACTGTTATCACTCTACTCAAAGAAAAACTTGGATAGAAAGGCCTACCAATTTCACTGCAGAGAAATGGTTTTCTTTCTGCTCAATGACAATTTTCTCCAATCAGTTATGTTACTTGGATAGGACTGAAACCTAGTTTCAGTGCATATTACATCTCTGCATTTTTCTTTTGGTCATATTATCCTGTGGATTTTCCTAAAATATGGCAGCAACAGAAAAGGAGTAACATGATTGTATTTAACCATATTAAAAACCAAGGAAAAGAGCGTGAATTTGTTTTAATTGAACCAGATCATTCTACCAGCTCATGCTCTAAACAAGGCCATTTTAGTAAATTCTATCAAATGAAGCCCAAGTGGGATGAAGCGCCAAGTATTTTACTGCCAACTCTGTAAATGCTGTTGACATTATCCTCTTATTTTTCCAGTGTAATAGAGAATCAATTGTAAGATGCTACAGAGGCTCAGCTACATAATCATTCATTATGGTTTCTCTATTAACTGCGAAGGAAAAAAAACAACAAACACTTGGTGAAACCTTTTCTCATTTCAAATGTCAAGTTAAACCTGCATGAAGCTGATAAATGGACGGAAGATTCAGTGCTTTTGGCATAATGGCTACACAGTCACCATTGTTGGCCGTGAGTACAATGTTGTTATAGCTGGGAGAATGTAAAGGAAGGGTGAGGAGTATAGTAGTGTGAAATGCTGTATTAAACTTTACATTAGTGTTCAATGGGACAATTTTTGCTTAGGAAACTGGGTTTGCAAAGTATGCAGATACAAAATCTTCA
Organism: Lagopus leucura; assembly: GCF_019238085.1. NCBI lineage: Eukaryota > Metazoa > Chordata > Aves > Galliformes > Phasianidae > Lagopus > Lagopus leucura. The sequence continues at coordinate 11,248 of NW_024965308.1, forward strand.
TGAATGTAAATCCCAGGAAAAAAATACACAACAAACCTCTTCCAAAACTGGAGTAATGCTTTGATCATAGGTTTGACTATTGAACACAACAGTCTACTTGATATGTGTATACACCGATTTGGAGATAGGAATCTATTATAAACTGTGTATGTGTTGTTCCAATAAGCATTATCAGATTAAAAAGAAATAAATTTATCTTTGTTAAATAAAATGTCCTTTTCGTTAAGTTGAAAAAAGCATCTTGATATAGAGAATTCTCAGATTCCTTGAGAAGAACAATGAAGAAGTTATACCTTTCTATTTATTTATTATGTGCACAGAAATGAGATGGGGCTGAGCTATAGAAGCACTGCAGCAATGGGGAACTGCGCTTATGCAGCAAGGTTGTGGCTGTCCTGCTACTTTTTTTTTTAAGATAGCGATTGCAAATTCATTGTCTTCTACAGGAAGACAGGCTCAAATGAAGCCACAGGTGAACATGACTTCACGATTTTTTATTGCCTGGATTGAAAAGACATTTGAGGTTGAGCTTCCTGTATTAGCTCATCCACTGATCTACAGGTTTATTTCTGCAGTTTTCTAGATGAAGGAAAACAAAGACAGCATCCTTTCCTTTGAAAATGTACTTTGCATGTACCTTTCGTTGAGCAGAATTTCAGTAAAAGAAATAGAGCTTGATGACTTGAGGCAGTACGCTATTTACACACACTTTCTAATTGCCTCCTGCCTGTAATGCTTACTGTCAGACAACATTCTCTGTATGCTTATACAGCCTAGCATTGGCTGAAATAGGCATAAAATGGTTTGAACTTTCTTCAAAAAAAGACCTCAGCTTTTTTAAGGCCTTCCACTACAAATGGAGAATATGACTTTACAACTAAAAGGTTTTGCTATGGAAGGCTGTCATGGAATCATAACAAGTTTATCGGTGTTTGGAAACTTGTGTTTTCCACTGATGCCAATGGCTGCTTGTCTGGATTTCTCAGTTGAGCAGTCTCCATGGTTATTTTTCTAACGTAGCTAGTAGAGGATGATAGCACAGTCTAAGATACATGACTCAGTGAAGCCTGATTGCCTTTTCAGGGCTGGCTAGTTTTGCTTTCTTAACATCTGGAGGGAGTGTTATATGATTCTGACTTCAACATAAATCAGATTTATTGCAGTGTGCTTGTAGTGATTTGCATCTACATACCAAAGTTTAGATTTTAGGATATTGCACAAAATCCCAGTCTGCATCATTAAACAGTTACACTACAGTATTTATTAACCAGTTTTATACTGACAACAATTTAGTTGCATATTCGTAAGGAGTTGTACTTCTGACATGTAAATGCATTTGCTATAATAATTACAGAAAGTTCCAGAAGGACTATTGAACTTGCATGTTTTCACAATCCGTTTATGTAATGCTTATGATCTGGACAGCACATATCTGCTTTTCAAGGAAATTGCAATAAAATGTGCAAATTGTAATCTCTTTAGGGCAAAGACTTTTCATTCCAAAAGCATAGCTAGCGGTTAGCAATGAAAAAACACAGCAAGATTGTATAGTGTGTGGTCACAAGGCACATCAGATGTGATCACTGCCATGAGTCTCCTTTCCCTAGAGGAATTTCTTCTTGGACTGTCCTGAAGAAAGAAAGCCTACTGAATAGTCTCGGTAATTTTCTCTTCAGGGTCAGAAAATGTGCAAATTAGAGGCTGCCAAAAATATTTCACAGGCACACACAGATTCAGACCTTGTGCTTGTGTCTGAAAAGCCAAAGAGTCTTGAATCTAGCAAGAAGAGTAGAGACATGTCAAGTGATGAAATTGAATGTGAATGTAAAAGCTTTTCTCTGCTATAAAGAACACAGCCTTTAGATTAATATTAGCAAACCCTGCTATGTCACATTGCTACAATCAGCATCTCTCTCTGGGAAATAAGAATACATTAGTGCAGGTCAATATCTGCACTCCCATCAGACAAAATTACCTAACTGTCTTTGTCTGGTAATGATAATGACATTGCTAGCCTCCAGGGAGCTGACGTCACACAACCAAGCAACTCAGGAAGAGCAGCATGTGTAAGTGAACTAGCAAAGACCTCCATGGCTGTGGACTGATTCAGCTGACAGATGCTGCACAAATGCTGCTGTGCAAAAACCCTCAAGGAGCACTAGACAAGAAAATAAGTATAAGGAAAAAGAGAGTTTTAAGTATGTTTTAGGTACAGTGTTTGGTATGTAAGCAACTGTAGGTGGCACATTAGAAAGGAAAGCAAAACAGCATCTAAATCAACTCTGCTGTGCTCCATTCATGCTCCTATGGATGTGAATGGTGTGTCTAAATGTGTGATGGCTAATATTTCTTTCAAATGTAAAACATGGAAATCCTTTGTCTATCCTCTTTTGCTTAGTATCTCTTTACTTACTCATGCACCTGCTTGCCTACCTACTTACGAATACGCACAAATCTTCCAAACACAGCTAGAAAAGGAGAGCTACATATCAAAGCCTGTGAGGAAAATGTGCCTACTCTATTACTGTCATTAAGCTAAAGCTGGCATGTGAAAACCTCTGCCGTTAAATAAATACTGAGTGTGCACTCTTTGCACACTGTTTTATCAGAAAGAAACTGCCAGGTTATCACTGTGATTTTGGGGGTTAGGGCAGAAGGATCTTTTCATGTTTGTTCAAGGTTTTACAGGAAACTAATTCTCTCTGTGTATTGCATTTATTTAATTAAAATAGAAGGCCAGTCAATAGTGCTGTAGCAAAGCCAAGGCATGTCTGACCTCATTACAGTAGGCATTGTATGCTGACACTGATGAAAGATCTGCTGCTGATGCTGCTGCAAGTCCATTTAGTTTTTACTTGACATCAAGTTACTTTGCCTGTGCTGTCAGGGCTTGTATATGGAGTAGTCACATCATGAAAAAGAGTATGTCTGAAAAGGAGCCAGGGATTTCTCAGTTGCTGCCTGGACACTACTCATTTACTTATGTATTTGCCTGGCTTGTGGTATAGCAGGCTTGGGCAATCTGCTTTTAGCTCCCTTGGCTCTCTTAACCATTTCAATATGGTGCCTGCACTCTCTCCACAGTCTCCTCTGAATAGCTGCATGGGGGAAGAGATGCCTGCAATACAGCTTCTCCTACCCGCAATCACCTTGCCTGTGTTTGAGATGGGAAATGAACTAAAGCGGCTGCAGGCATCTAACTCCACACTTATGAAAGGAAGTGGCTCTGCTGAAGATAGTGTTTCTGCTGCAGATGATTTTCAGCCCAGTGGGCTGCCAGGAAAAGCTGCCATTAGTGGATGCTGCTTACCTAACACCATGTCTGTGTTTCTGTAGGGCACTCATAAAGGCTGACTTAGCCCACTCCACCCTGTGTTTCCAGACTGCCTCTTTAGCCAGGACAGAGGAGCAGAGCATGCAGGAGCACTACAAGATCCTGCTTTTCCACTACTGGCTGTAGAGGTGATTAGACTCACTGGGCTAAAGTCAGCTTCCATGAAAACTATTTTGGCTGGACTTTATCAAAATCACTACTTCAGGGTTGAGCAGATTATATTCATGCAGCTGCATTTTGACATGCTGCTTTGCTTTATTTCTCTCTGCACAGCACTGGTTAAGCACTGCCCAGAATTTTTAGAGGCTTCAGATCTAACCTGATTCATCCATATTGAATGGCTTTTCATTGTTAGCTGGAGAAGATCTATTTTATCCCTTTTTTTTTTTTTCTTTTTCTTTCTTTCTTTTTTTTTTTTTTAACCTGCAAACTAGGTGGAAAGATGTGTCTCACTATTCATCTGTCTGTTTGTTCATCAGTTTCCTTAATGACTTGTGAGCACTTGGGTCATTTCCAGCCCTGTCTGTGAGGGAGCAGAATTCTCAAAAATGTTCAGTGCAAAAAACAGTAACAACAACGAAAAGAACAACAAAGGAGAGGCTGATGGAATGGGACTCTGTTAATCTGGAGAGTTGCACCCGGGGGACGAGGCAACACCCTCTGGTACATACACAGAGTTCATGAAGAAGATGGAGATGGTGATACTTAGCAGGAGGACAAGGGGCATAACAGAGTGGAAATTTCAGGCTGGATATAAGGAGATATGGTTTCCCCAGGTAGGCAGTCAAAAGAAGGACAGAAGACAACTTAGTGTGATTCTGAGCCCTGTTCTGAGCAGGGAGTTGCGCTAGAGGCCCTTCAAGGTCTCTACCAGCCTGGATTATTCTGTGCTTCTGAGTTTTACACACAAAGGGCATTAAGCACTGCTAAGTTTAGGCAGGAATGACTAACCAAATCCATGGAGAGGAATCAATCCCCTCATTTTAAAATTTGGAAAAATCTCACCCACATTTTGCTTGCACTAGGCAGAGTCAGGACTCTAGCCCAATCTGCCCACTCTCCTGCCCTTCTTTGGAACTGTACTCAAGCACACATGCTACCATCAAAATGAGGATAGCTGCGGCAGCTACAGATTTTTTCTCTTGACATAAAATTCAGCAGAGTTGACAGGCTTGCCCAGAGTGCCACTCTGATGGAGATAAACTACCTGCCCTTTAGTGTTTATTTTTAAACACTATTCCTAGATCAGGAAAGCAGGAAAGGAGGGTTCTGTAGCCTGGAAAGAATATAGGAACATTGTCTGCATGTACAGAAACAAGATCAGGAAAGCCAAGGCACAGAGGTGAACTTGGTGAGGGATGTGAAAAATAACAAGAAGGGATTCTATGAGTACGTAAGCAGGAGGAGACAGAACAAGGAGACTGTTTCCCCTCTGATAAATGAGAACAGAGAACTGGCTTCATCAGACATGGAAAAAGCCAAGGTGCTCAATAAATGCTTTGCCTTTGCCTTCACTGGTGGTCAAGCTCCTCCCCATGTCTGCCAGGACTCAGAAGCTCTAGGTGTGGGTGAGAGTAGAAGATTCTGTCCCACTATAATGGTGGAATAAGTCTGAGATCTCCTCATGAAACTGAAGGTATAGAAGTCCATGAGGCCAGGTGATATCCATCCTACGGTTCTGAGAGAGATGGCTGATGTGGTTGCTGATCTGCTCCCCATCATATTTGAAAAAACATGGCGGACTGGTGAAGCCCTCGGTGTCTGGAAAAAGGGAAACATTATTGCAAGTTTTAAGAAAGGGAGAAAGCGAGAAAAGACGACATGAGAAAAACAAGCAGGTGAGCCTCACCTCCATGTCTGGGAAAATCATGCAGCAGAACCTCCTAGAAGCAATGTAAAGGCACATACAGTAATTCGAGACAGCCAGCATGGCATCAGCAAGGGCAGATCTTGTCAGACTAATCTGGTGGTCATCTATCATGGAATGCTGGCTTCGGTGGATGGCGGAAAGGCGACAGATGTCACACACACGGATGTCGGCCAAGCCTTTGACATGGTCCCTCACCACATCCTTCTCCCTTTTCTTTGTGGAGCATAGAGACGATATACAGGGCTGAGGATAAGCGTGTGTCTTGCTCTGCTTCCATCATATGCTAAAGCCCATCTTCAAGGCAGACGGGAAGAAATAAACAAGCAGCCACCTACCCGGCTTCCCTGTGCTGCCCACCCCTAAGTGGCCATGCTCACCTGCTTGCTCATCTGCTGAAAACTTCAGGTCGAGTGCGAGCACCTGCAGACAGGCCAAAGAAGTAGCAAAGTGCTATGAAATACTGGGCTTAGAGCAGGGCATCAAGGGGGTCTAACAAGGACTTTCAAGGACAAAAAATGTCACACACTGTGTCTGACATACCTTTTCTGTGTTGGGCATGGAGAGGATTTAAAACGCTATGGATAGGACTGTGTCCTGCTCGCGTTCCATTCTGAGCAGAAGCCCATCTGCAAGGCAGATGGGAAGGAATTAAGGAGCA
>NW_024965309.1:0-1470 GCF_019238085.1 Lagopus leucura
CATGGAATGTAGGGTTGGAAGGGACTTTGAAAGTCACGGAACCATGGAATGTAGGGTTGAAGGGACCTTGAAGGTCACAGAACCATGGAATGTAGGTTTGGAATGGACCTTGAAAGTCACAGAACCATGGATTGGAGGGTAGAATGGTCCTTGTAGGTCATTGAAGCATGGAATGTACAGTTCGAATTGACCTTGAAGGTCACAGAAACATGAAATATCAAGTAGGAAGGGACCTTGAAGTTCAGAGAACGATGGCATATGGGGTTGGAAGGGACCTTGAAAGTCACAGAAACAAGGAATGTGGGTAGGAAGGGAACTTGAAGGTCACAGGACCATGTATACAGTGTTGGAAGGGACATTGAAGGTCACAGTAGCATGGAACATAGGTTTGGAATGGACCTTGAAGGTCACAGAACCATGGAATGTAGGATTGGAATGGACCTTGAGGGTCATAGAACCATGGAATGTAGGGTTGGAAGGGACTTTGAAAGTCACAGAAGCATGGAATGTAGGTTTGGAATGGAAAGTGAAGGTCACAGAAGCATGGAATGTAAGGTTGGAAGGGACACTGAAGGTCACAGAAGCATGGAATATAGGGTTGGAATGGACAGTGAAGGTCACAGAACCATGGAACGTAGCTTTGGAATGGAACTTGAAGGTCACAGAACCATGGAATGTAGGGTTGGAATGGACAGTGAAGGTCACAGAACCATGGAATGTAGGTTTGGAATTGACAGTGAAGGTCACAGAACCATGGAATGTAGGATTGGAATGGACCTTGAAGGTCATAGAACCATGGAATGTAGGGTTGGAATGGACCTTGAAGGGCACAGAACCATGGAATGTAGGATTGGAATGGACCTTGAAGGTCATAGAACCATGGAATGAAGGGTTGGAAGGGACCTTGAAGGTCACAGAAGCATGGAATGTAGGATTGGAATGGCCCTTGAAGGTCATAGAACCATGGAATGTAGGGTTGGAATGGACAGTGAAGGTCACAGAACCATGGAATGTAGGGTTGGAATGGACCTTGAAGGGCACAGAAACATGGAATGTAGTGTTGGAATGGACCTTGAAGGTCACAGAACCATGGAATGTAGGGTTGGAAGGGACCTTGCAGGTCAAAGAAGCATGGAATGTATGGTTGGATGGGTCCTTGAAGGTCACAGAAGCATGGAATGGAGGGTTGGAAGGGACCTTGAAAGTCACGGAACCATGGAATGTAGGGTTGAAGGGACCTTGAAGGTCACAGAACCATGGAATGCAGGGTTGGAATGGACAGTGAAGGTCACAGAACCATGGAATGTAGGGTTGGAAGGGACCTTGAAGGTCACAGAACCATGGAATGTAGGATTGGAATGGCCCTTGAAGGTCACAGAACCATGGAATGTAGGGTTGGAATGGACCTTGAAGGTCACAGAAGCATGGAATGTAGGATTGGAATGGCCCTTGAAGGTCATAGAACCATGG
>NW_024965309.1:1570-3658 GCF_019238085.1 Lagopus leucura
AGGGTTGGAAGGGACCTTGAAGGTCACAGAACCATGGAATGTAGGATTGGAATGGCCCTTGAAGGTCATAGAACCATGGAATGTAGAGTTGGAAGGGACCTTGAAGGTCACAGAAGCATGGAATGTAGGGTTGGAAGGGACCTTGAAAGTCACAGAACCATGGATTGGAGGGTAGAATGGTCCTTGTAGGTCATTGAAACATGGAATGTACATTTCGAATTGACCTTGAAGGTCACAGAAACATGGAATGTCAAGTAGGAAGGGACCTTGAAGTTCAGAGAACGATGGCATATGGTGTTGGAGGGGACCTTGAAAGTCACAGAAACAAGGATTGTGGGAAGGAAGGGAACTTGAAGGTCTCAGGACCATGTAATACAGTGTTGGAAGGGACATTGAAGGTCACAGTAGCATGGAACATAGGTTTGGAATGGACCTTGACGGTCACAGAACCATGGAATGTAGGATTGGAATGGACAGTGAAGGTCATAGAACCATGGAATGTAGGGTTGGAAGGGACAGTCAAGGTCACAAAACCATGGAACATAGGTTTGGAATGGACCTTGAAGGTCACAGATGCATGGAATGTAGGGTTGGAATGGACCTTGAAGGTCACAGAACCATGGAATGTAGGGTTGGAAGGGACTTTGAAAGTCACGGAACCATGGAATGTAGGGTTGAAGGGACCTTGAAGGTCACAGAACCATGGAATGTAGGTTTGGAATGGACCTTGAAAGTCACAGAACCATGGATTGGAGGGTAGAATGGTCCTTGTAGGTCATTGAAGCATGGAATGTACAGTTCGAATTGACCTTGAAGGTCACAGAAACATGAAATATCAAGTAGGAAGGGACCTTGAAGTTCAGAGAACGATGGCATATGGGGTTGGAAGGGACCTTGAAAGTCACAGAAACAAGGAATGTGGGTAGGAAGGGAACTTGAAGGTCACAGGACCATGTATACAGTGTTGGAAGGGACATTGAAGGTCACAGTAGCATGGAACATAGGTTTGGAATGGACCTTGAAGGTCACAGAACCATGGAATGTAGGATTGGAATGGACCTTGAGGGTCATAGAACCATGGAATGTAGGGTTGGAAGGGACTTTGAAAGTCACAGAAGCATGGAATGTAGGTTTGGAATGGAAAGTGAAGGTCACAGAAGCATGGAATGTAAGGTTGGAAGGGACACTGAAGGTCACAGAAGCATGGAATATAGGGTTGGAATGGACAGTGAAGGTCACAGAACCATGGAACGTAGCTTTGGAATGGAACTTGAAGGTCACAGAACCATGGAATGTAGGGTTGGAATGGACAGTGAAGGTCACAGAACCATGGAATGTAGGTTTGGAATTGACAGTGAAGGTCACAGAACCATGGAATGTAGGATTGGAATGGACCTTGAAGGTCATAGAACCATGGAATGTAGGGTTGGAATGGACCTTGAAGGGCACAGAACCATGGAATGTAGGATTGGAATGGACCTTGAAGGTCATAGAACCATGGAATGAAGGGTTGGAAGGGACCTTGAAGGTCACAGAAGCATGGAATGTAGGATTGGAATGGCCCTTGAAGGTCATAGAACCATGGAATGTAGGGTTGGAATGGACAGTGAAGGTCACAGAACCATGGAATGTAGGGTTGGAATGGACCTTGAAGGGCACAGAAACATGGAATGTAGTGTTGGAATGGACCTTGAAGGTCACAGAACCATGGAATGTAGGGTTGGAAGGGACCTTGCAGGTCAAAGAAGCATGGAATGTATGGTTGGATGGGTCCTTGAAGGTCACAGAAGCATGGAATGGAGGGTTGGAAGGGACCTTGAAAGTCACGGAACCATGGAATGTAGGGTTGAAGGGACCTTGAAGGTCACAGAACCATGGAATGCAGGGTTGGAATGGACAGTGAAGGTCACAGAACCATGGAATGTAGGGTTGGAAGGGACCTTGAAGGTCACAGAACCATGGAATGTAGGATTGGAATGGCCCTTGAAGGTCACAGAACCATGGAATGTAGGGTTGGAATGGACCTTGAAGGTCACAGAAGCATGGAATGTAGGATTGGAATGGCCCTTGAAGGTCATAGAACCATGG
>NW_024965310.1:0-1242 GCF_019238085.1 Lagopus leucura
TCTCCACAATGTCACCAAATGGAGATGAGGAGGGGTCTCCCATCACCCCCAAATGGGATGGATGGGATGGGGATGGGATGGATGAATGGGGTTGGGATGGGATGGGGTTGGGATGACAGTGGGATGGGGATGGGATGGATGGGATGGGGTTCGGATGGGGTTGGGATAAATGAATGGGGTTGGGATGGATGGGATGGGGTTGGAATGGATGGGATGGGATGGATAGGATGGGGTTGGGATAGATGAATGGGGTTAGGATGGGGGTTGGGATGGGGTTGGAATGGATGGGATGGGGATGGGATGGGGTTGGGATGAATGAATGGGGTTGGGATGGGGTTGGGATGGGGTTGGGATGGTTGGGATGGGGGTTAGGGTCAGGATGGAATGGGGTGGGTAGGGGTCACCAAGCGTGGCCCCCCAGCGTGGTAAAGGCAGACTTCACCCCATAGCTCTCCCCATCCTCCGCCCCACAGCGTGGGGTCGGGCGCACGGGATCCCTTGGGGGAATGGAGGAGGATTGTGGGGACGAATGGCTCAGAACCCCCCCCCCTGCCCCCCCAGCTCCCCCCAAACGCCGCTCGGGTCGGGCTGCAGGTTTGGGCTGATGGGACACTGAGCCAATGAACAGAACTTCACCCAAAATGCCTTTTTTGTGCCTCTTTTTGACACAGCGGGGCACAGCAGGCCCAGCTCCCACCCCACAGCGTCCCCGCGCTCCTCCTGCGCGACCCACACACGTCTCCCACCACGGGGCTCAAGGACGTGGCCCAGGAGCCCCAGAGCCGGCAGCCATGGGGCAGCCATGGGGCACGAGGCTCCTCTAATCCCCGACCAACCGCCCCAGCGAGGACCAGGCGCAGACGGTGGGGTTTTGGTCCCCAGGTTTCCATCCCAGCCCGTGTCACCAGCATCCCCACGTGGGAAGCTGCGAGCGGAGCCAGGGTGGGCTCCCCATCCCCAAAGCAGTGCTCTGGTTGCTCCCCATCCCACCTCCTCCTCTTCCACCACCCCCTCCATCACCCCCACCTCCTCCTCCTCCACCCCTTCCACCACCCCATCACCTCCTCCTCCTCCTCCTCCTCCTCCTCCACCATCACCCCACCACCACCTCCTCCACCCCACCTCCTCCTCCTCCTCCTCCCCTACCCCACCACCACCTTCTCCTCCTCCTCCACCTCCTCTTCCTCCACCCCATCACCACCCCATCACCTCTTCCTCCATCATCCCACCACCCCCTCCTCC
>NW_024965311.1:0-737 GCF_019238085.1 Lagopus leucura
AAGGGGGGGCAGCAGGGAAACGTCCCCTTTTCTTTCGGGGGACGCCGCCGCCCCCTTCCATCCTGGGCCCTCCGTCCTCCCCCTTCCTCTGCCCCATGGGGCCGCAGCGAAGCTGTTTGTTCCTTCTCCCAGAGGCCATCAACTGCTTGATCCGGGCCATTGAGATTTACACAGACATGGTGAGGCTCCCCCCGACCCCGCGCTGCCGGCGCTGCGTCCCGGTGCTGAGCGTGGCTCTGCCTGCAGGGCCGCTTCACCATCGCTGCCAAACACCACATCTCCATCGCCGAGATCTACGAGGGCGAGTTGGTGGACATTGAGAAGGTGAGCGGGAGGGGGGGCCCTTCCACCACCAACACTGCGGGCTTCTGTGATCTGCCAGGACGCTTCCAGGCAACCATTGTAGGGTTCTGTGGGTCTGTGATCCTTAAAGACGTTTCCAACCCAGCCAGTGTAGGATTCCACGGTTCTGTGATCTGCAAGGACCTTCCCAACACAGGCAGTGTAGGGCTCTACAGTGCTGTGATCTTTAAGGTCCTTCCCGACCCACTCAAATGTAGAATTCCTTGGTTCTATGATCTTTAAGGACCTTCCTGACCCACTCAAATGTAGAATTCCCTGGTTCTATGATCTTTAAGGACCTTCCCATCCCATCCGTGTCTCCGTGGGTCTCTTTTCCCCACATTCAGGAACGATTTAAGCCCAGTTCATTATGAAGGTAACGACTTCCCACCTCT
>NW_024965311.1:837-2019 GCF_019238085.1 Lagopus leucura
CCCCCCCCCCCCCAGCTCACAGATGGCGGCGGATGCGCGGGGGCGAAGGCAGCGCCGGTTCCGTGCTCAGCTCCACATCCCCACATAGATCCCCACATACATCCCTGTGTGCCTTCTTTTTGCACGCACAAACGCCGTGCCTGCACGTCTGCTGCCTCTCTTTTCTTTTCCATCACTGCCTTCCTTCTCTTTTCCATCACTGCCTTCCTTCTCTTTTCCATCACTGCCTTCCTTTTCCTTTCCCTCGCTGCCTCTCTTTTCTTTGCCCTCGCTGCCTTCTTCCTCGCTGCCTTTCTCCCCCGCAGGCCATCGCGCATTACGAGCAGGCCGCCGATTACTACAAAGGAGAAGAGTCCAACAGGTGACGCCTCTGTCGCCCCCCTGAAGGTGGCGCCCCCCCGAAACGCCCCCCCCAGAAGCGGCTGTGGGGCCCATGGGGCCGCGCTGAGCTCCGTGTCCCCCGCAGCTCGGCCAATAAGTGCCTGCTGAAGGTGGCCACGTATGCGGCGCAGCTGGAGCAGTACCAGAAAGCTGTGGAGATCTATGAGCAGGTGGGGCCTGGGGGGCTGCTGCCCTGCAGCCGGGAGCTGGGGGGGATCGGGGTCCTCTGCCCCATAACTGGGGGTCCCTCTGCCCCAGAAGTGGTGGTTACGGGCAGCTTAAAAGTCCTCTGCCCCATAACTGGGGTCCCTCTGCCCCAGAAGCAGCAGTTATGGGCACCTTGGTGTCTTCTGCCCATAACTGGGTTCCTCTGCCCCGTAACTGTGTCCCTCTGCCCCAGAAGCAGCAGTTATGGGCACCTTGGTGTCTTCTGCCCCATAACTGGGTCCCTCTGCCCCATAACTGTGTCCCTCAGCTCCAGAAGCAGCGGTTGAGGGCACCTTGGTGTCCTCTGCCCCATAACTGGGTCCCTCTGCCCCGTAACTGTGTCCCTCTGCCCCGGAAGCAGCAGTTATGGGCACCTCGGTGTCTTCTGCCCCATAACTGGGTCCCTCTGCCCCATAACTGTGTCCCTCTGCCCCAGAAGTGCTGCTGTAGAGCAGAGAGCTCTGGGATGCCAGTAACCGGGATCCCTGCGTCCAGAAGCAACGTTTGTGGGCGCCCCAGAGCCCCTCTGCCCCATAAGTGGTGGCGGTGGGTCCCCCGATGCCCTTCATTCCCCCCCGCAGGTGGGCACGAGCG
>NW_024965312.1:0-3570 GCF_019238085.1 Lagopus leucura
GACCCAAATGTGAAAGCTAAGACTTTATCCCTATTTTCCAGTGGAGCAAAGAGGGTTAAGAAGGATTTTTCTCTGAGTTCTGAGGGTATTTTTTGTTTGTTTGTTTCAAACTGAAACAAAGAGCATTTTCTTTTTGAACCAACGCAATTTTCTTTTTGCACTGGACTGGCAAAGCTCAGCCAAGAAAGCAGTGACGTGAAAGCCATCGTTTTTCCTTCCTTTGGCGCCGAGGAAAAATGAAATAAAATAAAATAAAATAAAACAAATCTTCTCAGGCAATTTTAACCAGTCCTTAAGATGGGGGGGGGAGAGTCAGCTGCTGGGATTCCCAGATGTTGCAGCTAAAGGAAGAACGAAGGGGACCATTCCTTACGCTGTCACCCGATCTCCAAACTTTGTCACCTCTCATGGTGATGCACTCAGAGCCGGGGCTTCCCAGCAGCCCCCCAGCAGCCCCCCAGCAGCTTACCTTCCCGTTGGCATCCTTGGGCTGCAGACCAAAGGCACGGATGATGTAGACCCTGACCAGACATTCCTGGGGCCCCCTGGCTGGCAGTTGGTGGAACTGTCGAGGTGGCAGCGGCACGCGGGGGTCGTCGGGCAGAGGGTAGATTTTGAAGGAACCCTGAGGAGGACAGATGTGCTCGGTCACAATGAGGATGGGGCTCACAGCTCACAGAGATGGCTGGGACAGCACCTCCCTGCCTTGATGGCCGCGCTCTGCAATGCACCCGGGGTCCCACTGACCTTCTTGGCACCATGCTGGCTCATCATCAACTACTGGTCAACCACTGGTCAACCAGGTGACTATTTGTGTCTCCTTTTTGGCCACCGGGGCACCCTGCTGGCTTATGGTCAAGTATTGGTCAACCGATGGTCAACCACTGGTCAACCATTAGGCTGTGTCACGTTCTTGGCCACCAGGACACCCCGCTGGCTCACGGTCACCCTGTGATCAACTGTTGGCCAACTGTTGGTCAACCAGTGGCCAACCAGGACAACATCTGCGTCACCTTCTCGGCCATTAGGGCACTCTGGTGGTTCATCCTATGGTTGACCACTGGTCAACAACTGGCCCCCAGGACTGCCAGGTCCTCCTCCACAGACCTCCTCTCCAGCAGTTCAGCCCCCAACCTGCACAGTTGCTGCGGTTGTTCGTATCCAACAGGTGCAGGACCCTACACTTGCCCTACAGAACCCCAACCAGGCTCCTCTCTGCCCACCTTGAACTCGCCCACGACTGAGGGATCGTCGTTGGCATCCTGCACCCGGCCACGGTACAGCCTGAAGGTGTGGCAGAAGTCAGAGAGCTGCTCGAAGGCCTCCATGCGTTCCAGCTCTGTCTCATAGACCTGAGGAAGGAGAAGCAAAGGGCAGCTGCACCCCAACAGATCCAGGACAAGAGTTGACCCAAGCCTGAAGGCAACACCACCCAAAGGGACAGAGACATCCCCGCCATCCCCAGCTGAAGATCAGAACTTTGGCAACCCTACAAAAACAAAAAGTGCAGCGCAGGAGCTCCAGGCTGTGCCAAGGTGGCCCAAAGGGTCTTCCATCATCCAGGCTGCTCCTTGCTGGGAGCGTTTCCCGTAGGACCAGGCAAGGTTTACCCTGCTTTGGTCCTACTTGGATTTTGTGTTATTGTTGGCACTCCTTGCAGTGGGTCACCTAAATCCACCCCTCAGCAATCTCCACTTCTCCTTGTTCTCCCCTAAGGGCAGCATTCCCCCCTCTCCTCCACCACGTAGTGAATCAGCAAGATCTCAAAGGCTGCGAAAGTGGAAGTGCTACCGGAACACACCTTGCAAAGAAAGCCAGCTTTTCAAAACAGAATAAATGGTTGTTTTTAACAACAAAATCACCTGGGGAAAATCATCAAATGTTTGGGTTTTGGGGGTTTTTTTTTCACCTTGGAAGAAAGAAAGGCTCGACACTCAGAAACAAAACCAAGCAGAAGAACATCACAGCTGGGGTGCAGCGAGGCGGACCCAAGGCGGGCCACTTACCTGCAGGGTGTCAAAGCCCTTCTCCAGGTAGGAGCCACACTTCTCCCTCTCCCCTGTGGAAGCGTAGAATTTGCTCCACCAGTCAATGAATTCTTCCTCCTGGTGGCAGAGAACAGCGCAGTGACACATCCCAGCTGAGCTTACCCCCCCCCATGGGGCTCAGAGTCACAGAACACAGAGGGATGGAGACCTCTGAGATCCCCCCAGAGGAGCGTTTGCCCCATCTGCTGTTCAAACAGCATTCCAGCTCTGGGGGATGCTGTTCCAAGAAGAAAACGGTTTTACGAGAGCAGCGCTTCTGAAAGCGGGTGCAGGCGAAGATGAAGGGGCTCTGACTGCGATTCCTGAAACATTCCTGAGAAATAATGATGTCTTATTTTAGCAGTCCGCAGAATTCCATCGCACTGACCTCATGGAGGAACCGTAACGGAGCTTTATTGGGTTTATATTTTAAGCCAGCGGTGCAGACTCTAAACTGCTGTCTTGAATAGACATTGTTTTTAATAGAAATATTACATAAATGAGCTGCGAGGCCTCCGTGCCTCCCCCCCTTTTTTTTTTTCTTCGTTATTTTTATTTTTTAAAATGCTGCCTTTCATCGCTTCCCCTGTTTTATTGTTCAGAAAAGCCACGCTCCGACCACCGCGGCTTTACTGCGACATTCCACAGGTGCTGAGTTACAAAGAAAGCACTCGGGCTGATCCAGGGTATCTTCTGCACCCTGAGACACAGCCAGGTTAGATAATTCTGCTGATTTCTACTGATGGAGGGGAAAAAGAGCAGCGGGAACGGTAACGGTGAAGGATGTTCATCCATCCAAATGGAAAAGAGGAGCTGATGGCTGCGCCCTGACAGCGAATGGCTGGGGATTTGGTTCAGCCATTGGGTGACAGCCAACAGCGTCCCTGGGGTTTTCTCTTGGACGTGGGATGGGATGGAAGAGGGGCAGGGCTGTTTCAGCCAGAAGAAGCTGAGTGGGATCCCATCAGTGACCCAGCATCTCCCCATGCACCCAGGGTATCGGGAGAGCCCTCAGCAGCAGGGTATCCCTGTACTGACAATCCATGGGCCATCTCCAAAACAAAGACATTTGGATTCCAAAACAAATTCCTTTACACTCAGAACCTCACCAACACACTGCAGACCTCTTTGAAGATACGGCATCCTGGATCCAGATAACCCAGAGGGGGTTGAGTTGTGGTGGATCTTAGTGAAGGGCTTTACCCGGGGGACACAGACATGGCTGAGCACGTAGCTATCGGGGGCACTAAGCTCCTTTCCTCCTTCAGCCCCTTAAATAAAGACCTGACGTCCAACACAACCCAACACAACTCAACCCAACACAACTCAACACAACACAACTCAACCCACACAACCCAACCCAACACAACTCAACCCACACAACCCAACCCAACACAACCCAACACAACTCAACACAACACAACCCAACACAACCCAACTCAACCCAACACAACTCAACCCAACACAACTCAACCCAACCCAATCCAATCCAACACAACTCAACCCACACAACTCAACCCAACACAACTCAACCCAACACAAC
>NW_024965313.1:0-791 GCF_019238085.1 Lagopus leucura
AATTCCACCCAGTGGTGTCACCAACAAATGTCACCAAGAAATGCCACCCAGTTGTCACCCACCAATGTCACCCAACGGTGTCACCCAGCCATGCCACCCAGTTGTCACCCAAAGGTGTCACCCAGTTGTCACCCAGCAATGGCACCCAGTTGTCACCCAGCAGTGCCACCCAGTTGTCACCCACCAATGTCACCAAGAAATGTCACCCAGTTGTCACCCAGCCGTGTCACCCAGCAGTGTCACCAAGTTGTCACCCCGCAGTGTCACCCACTGGTGTCACCCAGTTGTCACCTTCTATCACCTGTTGGTGTCACCCTTTTGTGCCACCCGGTGGTCACCCAGCATTGTCACCCCAGTGCTGTCACCCAGCACTGACACGTGATGGTGTCACCCTGCGGTGTCGCCCTCCACTCCTGGCACTGTCACCCAGTGTCACCCGGTGGTGTCACCCCAACCCAATCCCCCGTGCTGGCGGTACCTTGGTAGGCAGAGTCCCACGGCGCGGTGACATCCGGCGGTGGTGCTTTGCTGGGGGCTGTAGGGGTGTCACCACGTGTCCCCATTCGTTCCCACAGTGTCCCCATTCATTCCTAATGTTGTCCCTCTCTGTCCCTATTTGTCCCCATTTGTCCCCAAGGGGTGGGGGGACACTCAAAGGTTGGAGGGAAGACAAAAAGGGTTGGGCTAAAGGGGGAGGGGCCGAAAAGGGTGGGACAAAAAGGGAGGGCCCTAAAAGATGGGGATGAAAAGGGGAGGGGAGAAAAAAGGGATGGGCTTAAGATGGGGGGGAG
>NW_024965313.1:891-1704 GCF_019238085.1 Lagopus leucura
AATGGGAGGGCCATAAAAGATGAGGGTAAAAGGGGGAGGGGCCTTAAAAGGGTGGGACCCAAAAGGGGGGAGGAGCCTGAAAGGGCGGGGGGCACGGTGGGCGAGGCCTAAAGGCGGTCGAAATGGGAGGACCCCGAGGGAGGCGTGGCCTCGAGGCCCCTCCCCACTTCCGCTTCCCGTTAGGCCCCGCCCTCCCTTCTGTCCCTTCTCCCCCTCAAAAGTAATTCCCCCCCCAAAGAAACCCCCCTCCCCTTCCCCAAATCCCCGCTCCGTCCCGCCTCCCAGCTCCGCCCCCGCCCGTACCGTCACTCCCGGGCCCGCCCGGCACCCCCCCGCCGCCCGCGGGCAGCAGAAGCAGCAGCGCCAGCACCGGCCCCGCCGCCATGGCCCAGATGACGTCACTGCTGCGCGACGAGGCGCCGCCCGATGACCTCACGCAGGTGCGCAGCCAGGTGAGCAGCCACACCCCTTCCATCGGGGCAAATAGTGACATAGGCCACGCCCTCTTCGTTTGCATGGGGCGCGGGAAAGAGAGGAGGAAGAGCGCGGGGCATGATGGGGCGGATAGGAGCTGTGAGGCTCTATAGGGGCTGTGGGGCTCTATAGGGGCTGCAGGGTGGGCTGTGGGGGCTACAGAGCTCTATAGGGCTCTATAGGATGCTGTGGGGCTCTATAGGATGCTATGGGGGCTATTGGGATCCTATATGGGCTATAGGGCACTATAGGGCACTGTGGCCTCTGTAGGTTGCTGTGAGGGCTGTGGGGTTCTATAGGATGCAATAGGGATCCAGTATGGGCTATAGGAAGCTGTGG
>NW_024965314.1:0-1710 GCF_019238085.1 Lagopus leucura
TGGGATTTTCAGTCCTAAAAGTGGGATTTTCAGCCCCAAAATGGAGATCCTCAGCTCCAAAAATGGGATTTTCAGACCCAAAATTGGAATTTTCAGCCCCAAAAGTGGGATTTTCAGCCCCAAAAATGGGATTTTCAGCCCCAAAATTGGGATTTTCAGCCCCAGAAATGGGATTTTCAGTCCTAAAAGTGGGATTTTCAGCCCCAAAATGGAGATCCTGAGCCCCAAAATTGGAATTTTCAGACCCAAAATTGGGATTTTCAGACCCAAAATTGGGATTTTCAGCCCCAAAATGGAGATCCTCAGCTCCAAAGTGGGATTTTCAGACCCAAAAGTGCCATTTTTAGTCCTAAAATGGGATCTTTAGCCCCAAAATTGGGGTTTTCAGACCCAAAATTGGGATTTTCAACCCCAAAATGGGATTTTCAGCCCCAAAATGGAGATCCTCAGCCCCAAAATTGGGATTTTCAGAACCCAAAATGGGATTTTCAGACCCCCAAAATGCCATTTTTAGTCCTAAAATGGGATTTTCAGTCCCAGAAATGGAGATCCTGAGATCCAAATTCGGGATTTTCAGCCCCAAAAGTGCCATTTTCAGCCCTAAAATGGGATTTTCAGCCCCAAAATGGAGATTCTCAGCTCCAAAGTTGGGATTTTCAGCCCCAAAAGTGGGATTTTCAGCCCCAAAAGTGGGATTTTCAGCCCCAAAATGGGATTTTCAGCCCTAAAATTGGGATTTTCAGCCCCAAAAATGGGATTTTCAGACCCAAAATTGGGATTTTCAGCCCCAAAATGGAGATCCTCAGCTCCAAAATTGCCATTTTCAGACCCAGAAGTACCATTTTCAGTCCTAAAATGGGATTTTCAGACCCAAAATTGGGATTTTCAGTCCCTAAAATTGGGATTTTCAACCCCAAAATGGGATTTTTAGACCCAAAATGGGGATCCTCAGCTCCAAAGTTGGGATTTTCAGACCCAAAAGTGCCATTTTTAGTCCTAAAATGGGATCTTTAGCCCCAAAATTGGGATTTTCAGACCCAAAATTGGGATTTTCAGCCCTAAAATTGGGATTTTCAACCCCAAAATGGGATTTTCAGCCCCAAAATGGAGATCCTCAGCTCCAAAGTTGGGATTTTTAGACCCAAAATAGAGATTTTCAGACCTAAATTTGGGATTTTCAGTCCTAAAAGTGGGATTTTCAGCCCCAAAATGGAGATCCTGAGCCCCAAAATTGGAATTTTCAGCCCCAAAAATGGGATTTTCAGCCCCAAAATGGGGATCCTCAGCTCCAAAGTTGGGATTTTCAGTCCTAAAATTGCCATTTTCAGACCCCAAAATGGAGATCCTGAGATCCAAATTTGGGATTTTCAACCCCAAAATGGGATTTTCAGCCCCCAAAATGCCATTTTTAGACCCAAAATGGGATTTTCAGACCCAAAATGGAGATCCTCAGCTCCAAAGTTGGGATTTTCAGCCCCAAAATTGGAATTTTCAGCCCCAAAATTGGGATTTTCAGCCCCAAAATTGGGATTTTCAGACCCAAAAATGAGATTTTCAGACCCAAAAATGGGATTTTCAGCCCCAAAATGGGGATCCTCAGCTCCAAAGTTGGGATTTTCAGACCCAAAAGTGCCATTTTTAGTCCTAAAATGGGATCTTTAGCCCCAAAATTGGGATTTTCAGACCCAAAATTGGGATTTTCAGCCCCAA
>NW_024965315.1:0-3967 GCF_019238085.1 Lagopus leucura
CCCCATTTCCTCCCCATTTCCTCCCCATTTCCTCCCCATTTCCTCCCCATTTTCTCTCCACCCTGTCCCCATTCTTTCTCCATTTTCTCCCCATTCCCTCCCCTTTTCTCCCCATTCTTTTCCCATTTCCTCCCCATTTCCTCCTCATTTCCTTCCCCATTCCTTCCCCCTTTCCTCCCCCTTTTCTCCCCATTTCCTCCCCATTCCTTCCCCACTTTCTCCCCCATTTCCTCCCCACTTTCTCCCCATTTTTTCCCCATTCCCTCCCCACTCTCCCCCCATCCTCACTCCCATTCCCTCCCCATTCCTACCCCACTCCTCCCCATTCCGTCCCCATTCTCTCTCCATTCCTTCCCCACTTTCTCCCCACTCTCTCCCCATTTTTTCCCCACTCTCCCCCCACCCCCATCCTCACCCCCATTCTCTCCCCATTCCCACTCCACTACTCATTCTCACCCCATTCCTTCCCCCCTTTCTCCCCACTCCTCCCCATTCTGCTCCCATTCCTTCCCCACTCCTCCCCATTCTCTCCCCATTTTCTCCCCACTCTCCTCCACTCCTCCCCCATCCTCTCCCCCAGTCCCTCCCCATTCTCCCCCCATCCTCACCCCCCACTTTCTCCCCATTCTCTCCCCATTTCTACCCCCCTCCTCCCCGTTCCCTCCCCATTTTTCCCCCATTCCCTCCCCATCCTTTCCCCACTCTCTCCCCATTTTCTCCCCACTCTCTCCCCATCCTTTCCCCCTCTCCCCCCCCACTGTTCCCCCACTTCCCCCATCCTCACCCCCTCTCCCCCCCCATTCCTGCCCCATTCCCTCCCCATTCCTACCCCCCTCCTCCCCATTCCCTCCCCATTTTTTCCCCATTCTCTCCCCTCTCTCTCCCCATTTTTTCCCTACTCTCTCCCCCCCTTTTCCCCCACTCCCCCCCCATTCCCCCCCCCATTTTCTTCCCATTCCCTCCCCATCCTTTCCCCCTTTCCTCCCCACCCTCTCCCCATCTTTTCCCCACTCACCCCCATTCTCTCCCCATTTTTCCCCCATTTTCTCCCCTTTTTTTTCCTCCCTCCCCCCCCCCGTGGCGGTGACCCCTGACAGCTCCGTGTCACCGCAGAGCCGCTGGCGATGCCGGAGGTGACGCCGGACGCGGTGTTGGTGGCGGAGGAGGACAACGTCACCCTGCGGTGCCACCCCCCCCCCGGCGCCGTCACCACCTGGTGGCACCGCGACGATGCGGCGCTGCGTCCCGACGGCCGCCTCTCGCTGTCGCCCGACAACCAGACGCTGACGGTGACGGCGGCGCAGCGCGGGGACGCAGGGTTGTACGGCTGCCTCGTGGCCAACGCCGTCAGCACCAACCGCAGCCGCGACGTCAACGTCACCATCGCCTGTGAGTGGGGCGGCGCGGCGCCGCTGGGGAGTTGCGGCACCGCCTGAGTGTGGCGTTGTGTTGTGTCGCTGTGTCGCTGTGTTGTGTCGTTGTGTTGTGTTGTTGTGTTGCTGTGTCTTTGTGTCATTGTGTCGTTGCTGTGTTGTGTCCTTATGTCCTTGTGTCATTGTGTCATTGCTGTGTTGTGTCGTTGTGTCGTTGTGTCGTTGTGTCGTTGTGTCGTTGTGCTGTGTTGCTGTGTTGCTGTGTTGCTGTGTTGCTGTGTTGCTGTGTTGTGTCGTTGTGTCGTTGTGTCGTTGTGTCGTTGTGTCGTTGTGCTGTGTTGCTGTGTTGCTGTGTTGCTGTGTTGCTGTGTTGTGTCGTTGTGTCGTTGTGTCGTTGTGCTGTGTTGCTGTGTTGCTGTGTTGCTGTGTTGTGTCATTGTGTCGTTGTGTCGTTGTGTCGTTGTGTTGCTGTGTTGTTGACCCCATTGACCCCAATGACCCCATTGCCCCCATTCCCCACATTGCCCCAATGTCTCCAATGCACCCACATTCCCATTGCCCCATAGCCCCCATCAATCCCATTGCCCCCAATGTCCCCATTGCCCCCAATGTCCCCATTTCCCCACATTTCCCCACATTTCCCCCCATTGCCCCCATTGCCCCCCATTGCCCCCATCGCCCTCAGTGTCCCCATTGTCCCCAATGCCCCCATCACTCCCAATGCCCACAATATCCCCATTGCCCCCAAAGTCCCCATTTCCCCCCATTGTCCCCATCGCCCCCTTTCCCCCCAATTGCCCCCATTGCCCCCAATGTCCCCATTGCCCCCATCACTCCCAATGCCCCCATTGCCCCCATTTCCCCCATTGCCCCCCAGTGCCCCCATCACCCCCTATGTCCCCAGCGCCCCCCACCGTCTCCCCACTCCCCTCGCAGTTGGCCCTGAAGATGTCACCATCACCCCCCCCGGTCCCCACCACGTCCCGGTCGGTGCCACCCTCACGCTGTCCTGCTCCGCCTCGGCCGCCCCCTGGCCCACCTTCACGTGGCTGGGCGCCGCCGGCCGCCATGATGGCCCCACTTTGGCTCTGGGTCCCCTGTCCCCAAACGCGGGAGGTGACATCGTGTGCCAGGCGCTGAACCCCTACAGCAACCACAGCCAGAACAGCTCCGGGGTCACCGTGTGGGTCTGGGGTGAGTGTGGGGTCACCCCGACCTTTGGGGTTGGGGTCAGTGTGGGGTCACGGGAAGCTTTAGGGCCCCCCTAGGGCCCCCTTAGGGCATCGTCTGCCCAAATGGGTTTGGGGTCAGTGTGGGGTCAGCAGCACCTTTAGGGCACCATGGGAGCAAATGGGTTTGGGGTTTGGGGTCAGTATGGGGTCACAGGAAGCTTTAGGGCCCCCTTAGGGCCCCCTTAGGGCACTGTCTTCCCAAATGGGTTTGGGATCAGTGTGGGGTCAGCAGCACCTTTAGGGAACCATGGGGGCAAATAGGTTTGGGGTTTGGGGTCAGTATTGGGTCACAGGAACCTTTAGGGCACCTTTTTGGGGCCCATGAGGTCAAATGCATTTGGGGTCAGTGTGGGGTCACAGGAATCTTTGGGTTTGGGGTCACTATGGGGTCACAGGAAACTTTAGGGCCCCCCTTAGGGCCCCCTTAGGGCACTGTCTGCCCAAATGGGTTTGGGATCAGTGTGGGGTCAGTTTGGGGTCAGCAGCACCTTTAGGGCACCATGAGGTCAAATGGTTTTGGGGTCAGTTTGGGGTCAGCAGCACCTTTAGGGCCCCATCGGGTCAAATGGGTTTGGGGTCAGTATGGGGTCAGTGTGCAATCAGCAGCACCTTTGGGGCACCTTTAAGGCCTCATGGTGTCCAATAGGTTTGGGGTTTGGGGTCAGTTTGGGGTCACAGGAAACTTTAGGGCACCTTTAGGGCCCCCTTAGGGCACCATCTGCCCAAATGGGTTTGGGGTCAGTGTGGGGTCAGCAGCACCTTTAGGGCACCTTTAGGGCACCATTTGGGCACCATTGGGTCAAATAGGTTGGGGTTTGGGGTCAGTATGGGGTCACAGGAACCTTTGGGGCACCTTTGGGACCTCATTGGGTCAAATGGGTTTGGGGTCAGTATGGGGTCAGCAGCACCTTTAGGGCACCTTTGGGGCCCCATTGGCCAAATAGGTTTGGGGTTGGGGTCGATTTGGGGCCACAGGAACGTTTGGGGCACCTTTAGGGCCCCATGGGGTCAAATGAGTTTGGGGTTTGGGGTCAGTATGGGGTCATAGGAGCCTTTAGGGCACCTTTAGGGCACCTTTGGGGCACCTTTGGGGCCCCATTGGCTAAATAGTTTTGGGGTTTGGGGTCAGTTTTGGGGTCACTGTCCCATTTGGGGCCCCTTTGTGGCGCCTTTGGGGTTTTTAGTGCCCCATGGGTTTGGGGTTCTGTGCTTATGGGGTCACTGCTCCCCTTTGTCCCCATTTTGTCCCCACCGGTCGCCATGTTGCCTCCATTCCGTCCCCATTGGCCACCATTTGGTCACCATGCTGGCCCCATTTCCTCCCCATTTCCTCCCCATTTCCTCCCCATTTCCTCCCCATTT
>NW_024965316.1:0-2245 GCF_019238085.1 Lagopus leucura
CCCATCCCATCCCATCCCATCCCATCCCATCCCATCCCATCCCATCCATACTGTGAGAATGGGCACCAAGCCGGACCCGTCCTGCATCTCCCACATTTCTGTAGGTCCTACCAAAACACCTCTGTGTTTACCTCAGTGCCACGCTGGCGCAGTAGGAGCCATTTCCACAGCCCATCTCTCGCTGCTTTCAGTGTTTTTTTAGGGTGATTTTTAGGGTTTCTCGGTACGCTGCACCCCTCCCCTCCCTCCCAGCTCCAACCAGAGCCCGACCCCATGGGTTGGGGATGAGGTTGGATTTCGGGTGCTGTCCCTACACCCTGCTGTACCCCAGGGCCACTCTCCTCTCTGCGCTTCTGTGTGGATTTTTCCCCAGGGTACCATTGTCAGAGGGTTGGTTGACCATATATAATGCGTGTGTGTGTCTATATATAGGTTCATACACGTGGTTTGTTTTACATTTCCAGCACAAACCCTCGGGGAAGCTGAGCTTTTCCCCATAACTTAGTGCTGCACGGCCCTGTAATGTGCATAATGATGCTGGGTGAGGTTGAAGGGCTGCAATGAGGGGGGATTTGGGGTCCCTCCCTGCACATGGCTTCCGGGGGGGGTGTCCAGGCAAAAAAAAGAAGGGACTGGTAGTGTTCCTTTTGGGATTCCTAAAGAAATTGGGAGTTTTCTTTGGGATGCTCAAAGAAAAGTGATTTTTCTTTGGGATTCCCAAAAGCAATGTGATTTTTCTTTGGGATTCCCAAAAAGCAATGTGATTTTTCTTTGGGATTCCCAAAAGCAATGCAAGTTTTCCTTGGGATTCCCAAAGAAATGGGTATTTTCTTTGAGATACCCAGAAGCAATGTGGTTTTTCTTTGGGATTACCAAATAAATGGGTGTTTTCTTCGGCTTTCCCAAAAGCAATGCAAGTTTTCTTGGAGATTCCCAAAGAATCATAGAACCATAGGATCGCTCAGGTTCTTTGGGAATACCAAATCAATATGACTTTCCTTGAGGCTGGTAGAGTAAAACCAGCCCCTGGCATGGGCAGATCCAGCCCTGGGATGGTACCCAGCACTCCTATTCCCCCTGCTTTATAATAAATGCCTATTTTTGTAGCAGAAGTGCTGTTGCACACCCATGGAGGGGGGTCCATCCCCACACTGGTTCATCCCGACCCCCCCCCCTTGCCCCCAGCATCCTCCCAGCACCACATTGACTTAGCAGGGGGGTCCCCGTGGTTGTGTAGGTCCTACCTAAAGCACCCAACTTGTTTACCCTCAGACTTTTGCATACAATAACTTATTATTGAGGGGGGGGAATAGCTAATGGAGACCCCTCAAAGAGCTCACACTGAGCAAGGGGGGAAGCAGGGACGCCCCATGGGGCTGCGTTCAAGCAACAGGGAGGAGCAAAAGCGACACTTTTCCCCACCTCTCCTCTTTTCTAACCACCCCCATGTTTTGTACCCAGATCACTGCCTATTTTTTAACAAAAATAAACGGGGTTGTTTTGCTCGTTGGCTTTTCTCCTTCCTGGAAGCGAGAGCCTCTGTGCACTACAGATGGAGATCGCGTTTATTGAGTCACTGAGTGCTTTAGTACAGAACAGATATACAGAGATGATACATGTTTGTGCTTCAACACTTCCAAACATTTAGGTTTCCAGTAACTTCAAGGTAAACAAGTTCCAAGACAGACTAGTTTTGTTTTTCCTTGTTTTCTTTTTTTTTTTAAGTTTTCCTTTTTGATAAATTATTTTTTATATAAATAACCATAACAGAAAAAAAAAATTAATAATAATAATAATTAATAATAACGTCCAACGTAGGGGATCCTGAAGCATGGCTAAACTGAAGGAACTCAAAGAGGGCGGGGGAACCGACGAATATCAGTGCAATG
Organism: Lagopus leucura; assembly: GCF_019238085.1. Classification (NCBI taxonomy): domain Eukaryota; kingdom Metazoa; phylum Chordata; class Aves; order Galliformes; family Phasianidae; genus Lagopus; species Lagopus leucura. The sequence continues at coordinate 1,890 of NW_024965316.1, forward strand.
ATACAGCCTTTGCCCTAAAAATATATCTTTAACTTTATGGGCAAGGAGCAGACGGGGAAAGGAAAGGGGGAAACCACCACCGAGGCAAAGAGAGAAGGGTTGGGGGATGGGGAAAAGGGGTCACAGCCTTCAGGGGGAACAGAACGAAACGAAGAACCCCAAAATATCGCAGTGCGTCTATTGGCTGGGGGGGGACGGGGGAGGGAGTACAAAATAAGAGGAGTTTTGGTTCAATCACCATACACCAAGCTGTAAGAACGGCACGAGACACATTGAGTCATTACACAGAGTCCGCTGGGGGGGGCGGCACTGCTTGGGGATGGGGGGGAGATGGGGAGGGATGGGGGGGGGGGGGG
>NW_024965317.1:0-2367 GCF_019238085.1 Lagopus leucura
TCCAGGATTTTCCCTCACATCCTAGCCTAGTCTGTTCCCTTTTGGGGATCCTGCACGGCCCTGTGCGGGTACGCTGTGTTCCGTCACTCCAGATCGTCCTGGAGGCTCTTCTGTGGGACTGGACCCACTTTTGGCCCCTGCAAAGAGCCTTCAGGGTGGCAGCAGTTCTTCCAAATTCAGGCAGGGCAGCAGATCTGTAGAGGTGCCAAGGGGCACAGGTATCTCAGCTTGGCATTGTTTGCAGACTGCCCCGAGTCATTTTCCAGGGGCAGGTGAAGTTGTTTCGTGGCACAGTTACAACTGTATCCCAACGGCTATGCTTGCTGATGGCCCTGCTAGCACGTAAGCATCTCATGCTGCCATCTGCATGTGGTCATTCAGCTTGCAGCCCTGACTCTTAGCTTCATTTCCCTACCTCAGGTCCCTGCCTCATGTCACAAACTTGCATTTCACTCCTGTAGCCTGATCTCTGCAGTGAATCACTGCATATTAATAGTCTGAAACTTTCAGATTTCCCTCCCCGGCAGACTTCCCTGGGAGCGATTCTAAGCACCGCTGCATCTCTCTGTATGCTTAGACTCACGTAATGGCTTCGGTTGGGAAGGGCCTTCAAGCCTGCTCAGTTCCAGCCCTTTGCCATGGCCAGGGTTTCCACGCGGCAGCTCAGGCATCACAGGCTCCATCCCACGTGGCCGTGAATGCCTGTGGGGACGGGGCACCCACACTTCTCTGGGCAGCAGCGCCAGGGCCTCAGCGCCCTCTGAGTAAAGAGATTTCTCTTTGCATGGAACCTAAAGCTCCCTCTGTTTTGCTTAAAACTGTCCCCCCTGGTCCTGTCTCTGTCTGACAGTGTGAGCAGTAGCTCTCCCTCCTGTTAAGCTCCCTTTAAGTGCTGGAAGACTTGGAATCCAGAAGCGAGAGGCACGAGATTTGCTTGTCAGCGTAGCTGGGCACAGACTGAATGCCTGCACAGGCAAGTGAGCCTCACAAGCAGTAATGAGCCACTTGGTGGGGCAGAGTCAGCGCCATGATGGCAGGGGATGGCTGCAGGATGGGCTGGGCTGTGTGCCGGCGGGCTGGAATGCCAAGGCTCAGCTGCTTACAGCCGTGATGGGAATGAGTGTCACTGAATGTAGCATGAGAGGTTGGTCGAGCTGTAGTGTTTCTTGTTGGAATAAAACCCAGGGAGGTTTGCTCAGTCTGAAGTGCGTGTAGGGTGGCCCTCACGTTGTGCATCTTGCAAGTGTTGTAGCAACAGCAGAGATCAGATTTTCGCAAGGGAAGGCAACTTTTCTTACTTTCTGGAGGCAGAAATTGAGGGGAGGTGTTTGGAAATGCTGTTGCACATGGATGACTGAAAAGAGGTTGCAGTAACATCACGTCCAAGTTTTTTCTTGGTTGCCCAAGGAAACCAGGTGCCAGGCCTCGTGCTCGCTGTGTTGGATTCAATGCCTATCGTGTACATCCAGGTTGTGGCTTACAGTAGCACCACAGACTGTTTTCTGGGAGGAACACGAGCCATGTCAGCACTCTCCTGACTGACACAACTGTCCTGCTTCTGAGGGGCTGCTGTCTGTGTGCTGCGGGCACACCTCGCCTGCTCTGACTTCAGTATGGCACTCCATGGTGCCATTTAAGCCCTCTGCCCCCCTGGTGCGTGCTGCCACGCAGTCACAGAGCTCGGGCTCTCAGGGTTCTGGAAGTCAACGGCTGGTTTCTCCAGCCAACCTCTTCCTCGTTCCCCGTCCCTGTTTTGCACTGGGATTCCAGGCTTACGGTTTAGCTTCCCGAAAGAAATAGACGCAACAACTGCTCATTTGAGGGTGTGTGGATGTTTATTGGGATGTTTAGGCCCAGATCCCCCCGCGCCCTCTCTGTGGCCTCCAGGAGGGCCATCGCAGCGCCGTCCTCGTAGCGGAGATGTTGTGTTCTTCCACCACTTGGCCGCCGTTTGCTGGGCTCCATGCAGTGCCTGGGTCGCTGGTAGCGGCAGCCCCAGCCCGGGCACTGTGGGCTGACGGAGGCCGATCAGCGGGGGCCGGAAGGATGAGCTGGAGCTGCCGGTGGTCTTCTCCAGCAGGGCAGGGGAGTGATGGTCGGCGAGAGCTGAGGCAGAAGAGCCGTGCGGTGCCTCAGCCTCTCCCCCGCCTGCGCTCTCCGTCCCCGTGTCGTTCCGTGCGGCTGAGGTTGGGCCGCCCGCTCACAAGCGGGGCCCGTCGGGGTGCCGCGCGGGCTCTCCGGCGCCCATCTGCCGCTCCCGTGCCGCCCGCCGCAGCCACTCGCGGTCCTGGTTCTGCGGCGGCAGCTCCTCGAAGCGGCTGCGCTGGTTGAGCTCCCCGTGCCAGGAGGAGCTGCGCACCAGCCGGC
>NW_024965318.1:0-1309 GCF_019238085.1 Lagopus leucura
TGGGATGGAGGGATGGGAAGGGTGGAGGGATGGAGGAAGGGAGGAAAAGAGGGAGGGAGGGAGGGAGGGAGGGAGGGAGAGAGGGAAGGAAGGGTGGGGTAAGGGAAGGGTGTAGAGGTGGAGGGAGGGATGGGATGGGATGAGATGGGATGGGAATGGGAATGGGATGGGATGGGAGGGGATGGGGTGGGGTGGGGTGGGATGGGATGGGGTGGGGTGGGATGGGAGATGGGATGAGATATGAGATGGAATGGGGGATGGGATGGGATGGGGGATGAGACAGGGCACCAATAGAGCACCTCTCACTGCTCAGCCCACACCGAACCTTGCAAAGGAGCCATTTTTTGGAGACGCCACTCTCCCTTCATCAGCAAACCCAGCAGCCAGGTCCCATCGCCAGCTTTCTACGTGCCAGCACTGCTGGCTGTGTCCCAGCACAGCGGGCAGCCTGGGGGGGCTGTGGGGCCCAAAAGCTGCCTGGGAGCAACCGGGCCATGGGAGCAGCACCCTGACCCTGCAACGCAGCTCTGGGTGAGATCCTTCCCCCCGAGGGGACGGATGGGAGCTTCTGAGCTTTGTCAAGCTGGATCTGCGCCTTGCCCTTCCCGCCTTATCTTTGGAGATAACGGATCTGCAGGGCTGTGGGGGGCGTCCTGCTGCCTGCCCCCCTCCCTCCAGCCATGCAGGAGCAGCCAGGTGATGCTGGGGGGGATCCTGCTCCCACCCCCTCCTGGTGCTGCAGGTGCAGCCATGGTGCACGTGGCTCCTTACCATGCCTGCAGCAGAGCAGGAGGAGGAGGAGGAGAGCCTGGAGGAAGAGGCTGTGCTCCAGCTGCGCCGGGCTCATACTGCAGCTGGCTTTCCCCATTCCAATCCATGTAGAGCAGGGGGCTGCTCACCCACTGGCCTGGCCTGAATTCATCCAGCTGCAAACCTGGGAGTGAGAAAGAGGGGGGTCTGAGCTGTGCAGTGCCTGCAAGGCGGGGAGCTCCGTGCATGGAGCTGCAGGTGCAGAGCTGCAGGTGCAGAGCTGCAGGGACAGAGCTGCAGGTGCAGAGCTGCAGGGACAGAGCTGCAGGTACAGAGCTGCAGGTACAGAGCTGCATGCACAGAGCTGCAGGTTCAGAGCTGCATGCACAGAACTGCAGGTACAGAGCTGCAGGTACAGAGCTGCAGGGACAGAGCTGCAGGGACAGAGCTGCAGGGACAGAGCTGCAGGTGCAGAGCTGCAGGGACAGAGCTGCAGGTACAGAGCTGCATGCACAGAGCTGCAGGGACAGAGCTGCAGGTGCAGAGCTGCAGGGACAGA
>NW_024965318.1:1409-5967 GCF_019238085.1 Lagopus leucura
CAGGGACAGAGCTGCAGGTGCAGAGTTGTGGGCTGCTGCTCTCAGCCCCGCTGCTGCTCTCCCCACAATTCTGCAGCACTGGAGCTGCAGCAGTGAGGACACCCCGGCTCTGACAGCAGCGGGGGTCCCTGGGGTCCCTGGTGCAGTATTGGCACGCAGTGAACTGGCCGTTTTGGCCAGCAAATCGAAAGCAAAGCCAACCAAACCGGATCCCACTGCCGTTCAGGGCTTTGCGGGTTTTTGGCTCTGTAGGGTCAGCCCTCGTGCTGCTCTTACTGACGGCCAATGGGGCCACGTGGGAGCAGCCAGCGCCCTTCCCAAAGTTGTATGGGATCAGAGCATCCTTCCCAGAGTTATATGGCATGAGAGCATCCTTCCCAAGGTTATAGGGGATCAGAGCATCCTTTCCAGGGTTATATGGGATCCCAATATCCTTCCTGGGGTTATATGGGATCCCAATATCCTTCCTGGGGTTATATGGGATCCCATTGTCCTTCCTGGGGTTATATGGGATCCCAATATCCTTCCTGGGGTTATATGGGATCCCATTGTCCTTCCTGGGGTTATAGGGGATCCCAATATCCTTCCTGGGGTTATATGGGATCCCAATATCCTTCCTGAGGTTATATGGGATCCCAATATCCTTCCTGGGGTTATATGGGATCCCATTGTCCTTCCTGGGGTTATAGGGGATCTCAATATCCTTCCTGGGGTTATATGGGATCCCAATATCCTTCCTGGGGTTATATGGGATCCCATTGTCCTTCCTGAGGTTATAGGGGATCCCAATATCCTTCCCAGGTTTATACAGGATCTGGGACCCCCAGTTTCCAGGCGGCAGTGGGACAGAGGGGCGGTGGGGAAACGGGACATGGGGGCAGTGGGGCGGTGGGGTTTTGGGGCGGTGGGGTTTTGGGGCGGTGGGCCCACATCCCAGCACAGCACTCAGCTGAGGGCCGCCGATGGGGCTGCGCTGCTCCAGATGGGACCCCCAGCAGTGCTGGCAATGGGGCAGCAGCGTTGGGGGGGCCTCACAGCCGCTCCCTGGGCTGCAAACAGGGCAGGTGGGCTCCCTCCATCATGGAACCCCCCTTGGGGTGCCCTTCCCCCCCCATCCCCCTCCCCACTCACCCTTCAGTCCCCGTCGGTCCCCAGCACCCCTCCTCACCGCCTCTACCCCAAATGAGGGCCGCCGTGGGGCCGGTAGCCCAAACGCAGGGGGACTGTGGGGCGCGGACCCCCCTCCCCTCCCCTTCTACTCCTGCTACCTTTGCTCCGTCCTCCCCCTGCCGTGGGACGGGTGTTGAAATAGATCTGCCTAAATTTAGCTGGGGGGGCACGCGGGCGAGCGGCGCGAGGAAGAGGAGGGAGCTCCGGCTGGGGGGGGGGGGGGGGGGCCTCCCCCCCGCCCCCCCCAACCCCGAAGTGGGGGGCAAACCCCCGGGGGGGGGGCGCGGTTCCCCCCCCCCCCCCCCCCCCCCGGGAAATTTTTTGGTGTTTGTGTGGCCCCCCCCCCCCCCCCCCCGTCGTGGTGCAGCTGGGAGCGGAGAGCGAAGGTCGCCGGTGTCAGTGGGGTCGATGGCCGCCAGGTTGGATGAGCTTCCCCGAAATCCCACCTGTGGGGCACACGGCTCTGTGGGGCAGAGCTCCTCTCTTGGTGCCCACGGGGGTCCTGCCGCATCGGATGGGCCATGGGGGGTCCCCCGTGTTTGGGGCTTCTCCAGGGCTGGGTGCCCCTTTGGGGTCTCTGGTTCTTGGGGTTTCTCCAGGGCCAGATGTTCCATATGGGGTCTTCCAGTTCTTGGGGCTTTTCCAACACCAGGTGCCCCATTTGGGTTTCCTGGTGCTTGGGGCATCTTCAGCTCTGGGAACTCCATTTGGGATCTGTGGTTCTTGGGGCTCCTCTGGCACCAGATTCTCCATGTGGGATCTCCATGCTTAGGGTTCCCCAAGGCCAGGTGCTCCATTTGGGGGTCTCCGGTTCTTGGGGCTCCTCCAGCTCTGGGAAATCCATTTGGGGCCCCCATTTCCTCGGGTTCTCTGGGGCTGGGTGCTCCGTTTGGAGTCTCTGTTTCGTGGGGACCCCCAACACAGGATGGTCTGCGCGGGGTCCCCGGTGTTGGGGTTCTCTGGAGCCGTGCACCTCATGTGGGGACCTCAGGGCTGGGGGTGGGATCCCAACCCCAGGTTGGGGATTGAGTTTGTGCTGACCAAACCCATCCCACAGCGCTCCTCCCATGGGATCGCTCACCTCGAGGCCGATTTGGGATTTCATCCAACGAGGAATTCGCATCCTGACGGGGCTCCCACCAGGAGGAGGGGTTCTGATGCCCAGCCCATCAATTTGGGGGGCACGGAGCCTCTCTTCCCATCACTTCTGTGCCCGTCACCCCACATTGAGGGACAACCAGGGAGCAACAACAAAACCCCACATCTCAGCGCGGCTCCACGCCGCCTGCAGGGCAGGGCAGCACCGATGGGTGACAGGAGGGAATTCCCATGGGAATGCTGTCTACTGGGAACGCCCCCCTGGGGGCTGGCACCCCAAAGATCCCACGTGCACCCCACAGCGCGCCCCACATCGTGCCCAACAGCCACTGGGGCCAACTGGGCTCCCAGGGCTGAGCATCGTCCCGGTGCTTATGGGGGGACCTGTTGCTATGGGGCGGAGCTGAGCTGCTGCTGGGGGTGGCGGAGGTCTCTCATCTGCTTTGGGGACGCTGTCAGCTCCATGAGGGGACACTTCTCCTTCTTTCTGACAGGAAGGACATTTCTATCCATCGCACCCCTCTCCCCACCACCAAACCCCAAGCCTCCACCAAGGGGGGTCGCATTGTGACCCCCCCCCCCCGCGCCGCCCCCCCCCCCCCCCGGCAGTGGGATGGATTTTCCCGTGGGTTCCAATGAGAGCCCCCCTGAAGCGCAGCCCCTACCCTGGCGATGAGCCGTGGGTCCCCCCTGGGTTCCAGCGTGGAATGGAGCTGCCGTGGGATCGGTGCGGAGGGCGAACAGCTGAGCTGTGCTCAGCCCCATCCGTCACCGGGTGCGAGGAGGGCTGAAGGCGATGCTTTAAAAATAGCCGGCGGGATTTTCGATCCCGAAAACTGAATTCCAGCGGGGAGGGAAAGGAGAGGGTGGGAGAGGTGAAGGTTTGTGAACGGTGCCGGTCAGTGTGCTCCAAATCCCCAGCGAGGGCAGCGCCAGCGAGGGTCCCAACCCCAACAGAGGTGCACAACCCCAATGAGGGTCTCAACCCCAATACAGGTGCCCAGCATTAATGAGGGTCTCAACCCCAATTGATGTTCCCAACCCCAACAGAGGTCCCCAACCTCTATGAGGATCCCAACCCCAATACAGGTGCCCAATCTCCATGAGGATCCCAACCCCGATGCAGGTGCCCAGCTCTGATGGAGGTGCCCAACCCCACTGAGGGTCTCAACCCCAATACAGGTACCCAGCACTAATGAGGGCCCCAACCTCAATTGATGTTCCTGACCCCAATAGAGGTGCCCAACCCCAATGAGGATCCCAACCCCAATACAGGTGCCCACCCCAATATAGGTGCCCAGCGCTAATGAGGTTCCCAACCCCAATTGATGTTCCTAACCCCAATAGAGGTGCCCAAGCTCTATGAGGATCCCAACCTCAATGGCGGTGCACAACCCCAATGAGGATCCCAACCCCAATACAGGTGCCCAGCTCTGATGGAGGTGCCCAACCCCAATGAGGGTCTCAACCCCAATAGAGGTGCCCAGCAATAATGAGGGTCCCAACCCCAATTGATGTTCCCAACCCCAATGGCGGTGCCCAACCCCACTGGGGATCCCCATCTCGACGGAGGTGCCCAAACCAGACAGAAGTACCGACCCCAATGAGGGTCTTGACCAGTGGAGCTTCCTGACCCCAACAAGGATTCCTGACCCCAATGAAGGTATCAATTCCCATGGTGGTTCCCAACCCAATGGAAGCTCCTGACCCTATAGGGGTGTTCAATCCCAATGAGGGTCCCAACATTAATAGGGGTGCCCGACCCCAATGGGGAAACCAACCCGAGTGTGAGTGAACCAACCCCAATGAAAGTACCAAAATCAGAGGAAGTGCCAAACTGAATGGGGGTCCCCGACCCCAAAAGATGTGCCCAGTGGGGGTACCAACCCCAAAATGGGTGCCGAACCCAATGGGGAGGGGAGGGGAGGAGAGGAGAGGAGAGGAGAGGGGGTCGCCTGACCCCAACAGGCATGCCCCGACCCCAATGAGGGTCCCCGACCCCAATGAGGGTCCCAGCCCCAATAGTGGCCCCTGACCCCAATGGAAACATCAAACCCAGTGGGGACACCAGACCCAAAGATGCCCCCAACCCGATGATGGAGACGCTGAGCCCAGAGGCGGGGAGCATCCCGGGGGGGGGGAGGACGGAGGACGGAGTGGGGGGGTGGCCCATAGGGGCTGGCAGCGCCCCAGGACGGGATCCCGATCCCGCTGCCGGGATGCCGACGTGCGGATCAGTGTCCCACACCTGCTGCGGGGCCGGGCAGCTGCGGGGCTAAAAACGGAGCTC
>NW_024965319.1:0-2319 GCF_019238085.1 Lagopus leucura
CAGAGGGTGGCTGGCGCACCGGGCCCACCGCAGTCACCCTCTGCCCCAGCGGGTGCACGGCCTGGATGCAGTCCTGCAGGTGTTTGCGCAGCTCGCTGGCAGTGCCCGCTTGGCTGCCGCTGGCTCCTGCGCCGGCCCCAGGCAGCCTCCGTTGGCACGGCTGTTTGCGGCCTTTCCTTTCTGTTCTTTCCCCACGGGGTGGCAGCTTCCTTTTCTTGGCAGGAGCGCTGCTGGTGGGCTGCTCCTGCTGGGAGCTCTCCCCTTCCTGGGGGGTGCCGGCAGGCGCAGGGCGCTTGGCCCCCCGCTTGGTGCTGCCCCTGTTCTTCTTGCCTGCCACCCGGCTGGGGACAGAGCCTGGCGACGGGGGCGAGTGAGCCTGAGCCTCCTGGGGCTGCCTTTGCTGCACCTCCTCGGTGGGCTGTGTGGTTTGCACTGAGGGAGGTGCGCTGACGGCCAGGGTGGTCAGCCGTGGGCTGAGCCGGGCGCTCGCTGGTGGCACGACGGGGCGCTGCTCCGACAGCCCGCACTGCAGCTCAGCCAGGAACCCGGGGGATGGAGGAAGCCCCCAGAAGGGGTCGGTGGGCGTCCCGGTGGCAGCCTGTGTGCTGAGCTCTCTGCTGTCCCCGGGGTTGGCAGGGAGCTCAGCGATCAAACATCCGGGGGCAGGGCTGCTGGGGTTCTCGTGGGGGACCTCAGCAGCTCTTGCCACGTCTGAAAATGCAAAAACATCCCCCAAATGGCCATGAGAGCCTTCTCACACCCACTGTGCAAACACACACCTGCAGCTCTGCAGCCCCAAACTCACCACTGATCCAAGAGAGCAAACCCTGGATGTCCGTGATGTCCTCCGGCACATCCGAGCTGCTCGCCACTGCTGGGAACAGCAAGAAAAAATGCCAAAGAGTCAATGCCAGCTCTCCTGTACCACGTTCACAGCAAGGGACCTTGGGTGAACGTTGGGTTCCCATTGTAAATCAGGACAGGAGAGGTAACTGTAAATCCCAGGGATTAAAACCCCAAGCAACACGCAGTGAGAACCGTCCCAGGAAAGAACAGGCAGAAAGCCTAACTAGAAAGACAGTGCACCAAACCCAGATGCCTGCTGTGTGTCTGTACCTCTCTTGGGTGCTGTGCCACACTCCTGGCTTTCCACATGGCTGCGCTTCAGGGGAAGGCCACTGGCATCAGCTTCTGACAGAAGGGAGACAAGAAAGACATGAAGAGCATCTCTTTGGAGGAAGATTTCAGCACTGCCCACCACAAACTTCTGGTCTTCAGCAGCAGCTTTGTCAATTTGCTTTTCTGCTGCTACAGCCTTGTGCCACTTCTGCAGTCAGCACAGAACTGCAGTCCCTTCCTCTCCCCTCCATCACACGCAGCCCTTCATGCAGCCCTGTTTAGAGGCAGTGCCCACACCGCAGCTCACAGGAGCTTCTTACCTGCGGAGGCTTTCCGTTTCCCCCCTTGCCCCGCACCGTTCCACAGATGCACAGGTTTTGTCCCTACAACAACAGATCGTGTGTTGATTTCACAGACACCAGCAGGCAGCACAAGTATTGTCCAGTAAGCCCATGTCCCCCCAGAAAACAGAAAGGTGCTATTTGACAGCTCAAACACAACTGATAGTTCACTTCTCACTGCCCCTTCCTGCACTCCACATGGATGCTTACTTGACATTGCCTGCAGCACTGCAATCTTCAGCTGCCTGGATTCCTGAGTTCTCCTTTTGGAGAGGAACCTACAGAAAGCATCAACAAGGGAAAAACCATGAGGAAGAAGCATTTTCCCAGCTTTCTTCTGCCATGCAATGTCGTCTCTTGAGGAAGGCAATGCTTGGAAATCAGCTGGCTGCAAGAACTGCCTGCCCATCACTGGCTGCAGCTGGGGTCTGACTGCCATGGCTTCTGTCAGCGAGTGCCCCCAGGTCCCCTTTTCCCCCACAGGTGTGCTGACCGCCCATGTCCCCAGCTGAGCACCTGGCTCTCTGCCGTGACTTCAGCGCGGTTTGCTGAAGCACCTGCTGGGTATGGCACACCAAGCGATCCACGGAGCAGGGAGGCACAAGTTGCACCCTATGAAGTCTGCGCTCTGCTTCCTTTTGCAGGTCTGACATGAAGGTGGGGGCCCGGCAGCAATTTCCCAGGGGAGGAATGCCTTTTCATCATCCTCACAGAAACGTGGGATGCAATCTGAACAAGAACCCATTTTCCCTGGATACAGCCATTCAGAAGGGCACCGTTGGACCTGGGAGCTCCTCCCCAGCCCAGCTTTTCTGCTGATATCTCCCGGCACCCAGCCAGCACCAAACCCAGCTCACCT
>NW_024965320.1:0-3170 GCF_019238085.1 Lagopus leucura
GGGGCGATGTGGGTCCCTTTTGGAGCTGACAGAATCACAGAATCACAGAATCACCCGGGTTGGAAGGGACCTCAAGGATCATGTAGTTCCAACCCCCCTGCCTGGCAGGGCCACCAAACATCCACATTGAGATCAGGTTGCCCAGGACCCCGTCCAACCTGGCCTTGAACACGTCCAAGGACGGGGCATCCACAAGCTCCCTGGGCAGCCCGTTCCAGGGCCTAACCACACTCCTAGTAAAGAACTTCCCCCTAACATCCAACCTAAATCTTCCCTCCTTCAACTTGGATCCATTTCCCCTAGTCCTGCTGTTGTCAGCCCTTTTGAAGAGTTTACTCCCCTCCTGGGTGTAGGTTCCCTTCAGGTATTGATAGGCTGCAATGAGGTCACCCCGCAGCCTTCTCTTCTCCAGGCTGAACAAGCCCAACTCCCTCAGCCTGTCCTCATAGGGGAGGTGCTCCAGCCCCCTGATCATCTTAGTCGCCCTCCTCTGGACCCTTTCCAAAATCTCAATGTCCTTCTTGTACTGAGGGCTCCACACCTGGACACAGTATTCCAGATGGGGCCTCACAAGAGCCGAGTAGAGAGGGACAATCACCTCCCTGTCCCTGCTGGCCACCCCTCTCCTGATGGAACCCAGGATCCCATTTGCCTTTCGAGCTGCCAGAGCGCACTGCTGGCTCATATTCAGCCTCTCGTCCATCAGGACCCCCAGGTCCTTCTCTGCCGAGCTGCTCTCAAGGACCGCTCCTCCCAGCCTGTACAGGTGCCTGGGGTTCTTCCGGCCCAAATGCAAAACCTTGCACTTTGCCGTGTTGAACCTCATCAGGTTCACCCGAGCCCAGCCCTCCAGCCTGTCGAGGTCCCTCTGCATGGCATCCCTTCCTTCCACCGTATCAACCGCACCACTCAGCTTGGTGTCGTCAGCAAACTTGCTGAGGGTGCACTCAATTCCCTCATCGATGTCATTAATAAAGATGTTAAAGAGCACCGGTCCCAAGACAGACCCTTGGGGGACACCACTTGTTACCGGCCTCCACCTGGACATAGAGCCATTGAGCACCACCCTCTGTCTGCGGCCTTTCAACCAATTGCTCATCCATCGGGTCGTCCACCCATCAAATCCACTTCCCTCCAATTTGGAGATGAGGATGTGGTGGGGGACCATGTCAAAGGCCTTGCTCAGGTCCAGGTAAATGACATCGGTCGCCTTCCCTTCGTCCACCAATGCCGTCACTCCATCATAGAAGGCCACAAGATTAGTTTGGCATGACCTTCCTTTGGTGAAGCCGTGCTGGCTGTCTCGGATCACATGCTCATTCTTTATGTGACCGAGCATGTTGTCCAGGAGGATCTGTTCCATGATCTTCCCAGGCACGGAGGTGAGACTCACCGGCCTGTAGTTCCCCGGGTCCTCCCTGCTCCCCTTCTTGTATATGGGAGTGACGTGACCCTTCCTCCAGTCGTTCGGGACCTCACCTGACAGCCACGACTTCTCAAATATGACGGAGAGCGGCTCGGCAACCACCTCAGCCAGCTCCTTCAGGACCCTGGGATGCACGCCATCCGGCCCCATAGACTTGTATTCATTCAGTCTAAGGAGGCACTCTCGGACTTGCTCTGCCCTTACAGTGGGGAGGGATTTGCCTCCTTGGTCCCCACATAGAGGTTTGGGGATGCAGGGCTCAGGGACGTGAAAAAGACCAGAATCCTGGCCACCAGTGAAGACCGAGGTGAAGAACTCATTCAGCACCTCAGCTTTCTCTTCATCTGTTGAAGCCAGTTCTCCTTTTAAATTCACCAAAGTAGGTACGCCCGTTTTGGCCTGTCTCTTCTGGGCAATGTACCTGTAGAAGGTTTTCTTATTGTTTTTCACGTCCCTTGCCAAGTTCAGTTCTGCCTGCGCCTTGGCTTCCCTGATCCCACGTCTGCAAGTCCAGACGGCATCCCTGTACTCTTCCCAGGTGACACAGCCTTGTTTCCAGAGCTTGTACATCCCTTTCTTCGCCCTCAGTTCTCTCAGCAGGTCCTTGCTGAGCCAAGCCGGTTTCCTACCTCGCCTGCCCACTTTCTTATTCAGAGGAATGGAGACCTCTTGTGCTTCCAGGAGGGCATCTTTGAAGAGCCGCCAGCTCTCCTCAACATCCTTGTCTTTGAGGGCAGCGCACCAGGGGATCTTGGCCAGCAATCCATTGAGTAGCTTGAAGTCTGCTCTTCTGAAGCTCAGTGTCCTGGTCCTGCTCTTTGCCAGGCCCACATGGCTTGAGATCACAAACTCAACCAGGCGTGGTCGCTGGAGCCCAGGCAGCCTCCAACCTTGACGCCTTTGATGATCTCCTCGGCGTTGGTGAGCAGCAGGTCCAGCAATGCTTCACCTCTGGTCGGTCTGTCCAATACCTGAACCAGAAAGCTATCATCAATGGATTCCAAGAGCCTTCTGGAGCTCTTGCAGCTCGCCGTGTGGTTTTCCCAGCAGATGTCCGGATGGTTGAAGTCCCCCACCAGGACAAGAGCCCGTGAGCCAGACATCTCACGCATCTGGAGCAAGAAAGCCTCGTCAACAGCCTCCCCTTGATCAGGTGGTCTGTAGTATACCCCTAACACCAGCTGACCTATATTTGTCCCATCTCTAATCCTAACCCACAGGCTCTCAACCTGTTCCTGACTGCTTCTCGTAGGGAGCTCCTCACAGTTTATCCAATCTCTGACATAGAGAGCAACTCCCGCACCCCTCCTACCTCGCCTATCTCTCCTAAAGAGTCTATAGCCGTCGATGGCAGTATCCCAATTGTGGGAGTCATCCCACCATGTTTCTGTGATAGCAACAAGGTCATAACTTCCCGAGTGCATCACAGTTTCCAGTTCCTGCTGCTTGTTACTCAGGCTGCATGCGTTGGTATAAAGGCACTTCAGCCGGGCTATCTGTCTCGCCACCTTTATAAGGGATCTAGGATCCCCTAGAACAGCAGCATCCCCAGCATCCTCCTGCCCTAGTCCTTCCCTATGCACTCTGCCGTCATTGCCCATGGAGTTTGGTACAAGCCCTCGAATGACCCGTTCAACCCCAGTAGCCCTTATTTTGTCCCCTTCCCCCTTCATTCCTAGTTTAAAGACCTGTCAATGAGACCCGCTAATTCTTCAGCTAAGATCCTCTTACCCCTCAGCCCCCC
>NW_024965321.1:0-459 GCF_019238085.1 Lagopus leucura
CCCCAGTGCCCCCATCCCCCCATTGCCCCCCAGTGTCCCCAATGTCCCCATGTGTCCCCAATGTCCCCGTCTCCCCCCGATGCCCCCACGTCCCCGCAGTGTCCCCAATGTCCCCATGTCCCCCAGGTGTGGCCGCGGTGCTGTTCGGCCGCCGCCTGGGCTGCCTGCAGGCGGAGCTGCCCCGCGGCCCGGCCCGCTTCCTGCGCGGCGCCCGCGCGGTGTCCGACGACACCCTGCTGGCCTTGGCCACGCCGCCCGCCCTGCGCCGCCTCTGGCCCGGGCCCTGGAGCAGCTTCTGCCGAGCCTGGGACGACATGTTTGAGTTCGGTGAGCGGCGGACGGGGGTGGGGAGAACGGGGGGACCGAGGGGACAGAGGGACGGCAGGGGGACAGAGGGACACCATGGGGACAGAGGGACATCATAGGGACATCAGAGGGACAGAGGGACACCATAGGGAC
>NW_024965321.1:469-1921 GCF_019238085.1 Lagopus leucura
CATAGGGACATCAGAGGGACAGAGGGACACCATAGGGACAGCAGGGAGACCATGGGGACAGAGGGACATCAGAGGGACAGTGGGATATCACAGGGACGGAAAGACACCATAGGGAAAGAGGGACATCAGAGGGGCATCACAGGGACAGTGGGGAGACCGTGGGGACAGAGGAACATCAGAGGGACAGAGGGACACCATAGGGACAGTGGGACATCATAGGGACATCACAGGGACAGCAGGGAGACCATGGGGACAGAGGGACATCAGAGGGAAAGAGGGACATCAGAGGGACACTATAGGGACAGTGGGGAGACCATGAGGACAGAGGGACATCAGAGGGACAGAGGGACACCATAGGGACAGAGGGACATCAGAGGGACAGCAGGGAGATCATGGGGACAGAGGGACATCATGGGGACAGCGGGGAATCCATGTGACAACAGAAAACCCCGGGGACACAGAAGACCCTATGGGGACACATGGAGAGCCATTGGGGACCCTCTGGGGACACATGGGGACACTTTTGAGACTCTCTAGGGACACATGGAGACACTTAGGGGACCCTTTGGGGACACTTTGGGGACACAGAGACCCTTTGGGGAGCCATAGAGACTCTTTGGGGACCCCTTGGGGACACAGAGACCCTTTGGGGTCCCTTTGGGGTCACAGAAATCCTTTGGGGACCCTTTGGGGACACGGAGACCCTTTGGGGTCCCTTTGGGGCACAGAAACCCTTTGGGGAGCCATAGAGACCCTTTGGGATCCCTTTGGGGTCAGACGTCCCCCTTCTGGGTCCCTTTGGGGACACAGAGACCCTTTGGGGACACATGGAGACCCTTTGACGACTCTTTGGGGACACAGACCCTCTGGAATCCCTTTGGGGACACGTGGGAACCCTTTGGGGACACAGAGACTGTTAGGGACATGGAGACCCTTTGGGGACCCTTTGGTCTCACAGAAATCCTTTGGGGTCCCTTTGGAGTCAGGCGTCCCCCTTTGGGGTCCCTTTGGGGACATGGAGACCCTTTGGGGACACACGGAGACTTTTGGGGGAGCCTTTGGGGTCCCATTGGGGTCCCTTTGTGTCCGTTTGTGTCCCTTTGGGGTCACATGGACCCCTTTGTGTCCCTTTGGGTCCCTTTGGGGTCCCTTTGGGGTCACACGCTCCCCTTTGTGTCTCTTTGGGGTCCCTTTGTGTCCCTTTGGGGTCACACGCACCCCTTTGTGTCCCTTTGGGGTCCCTTTGTGTCCCTCTGTGTCCCTTCGGGGTCCCCAGCCCGCTCTCAGCTGGAGGAGCGGCACAGCGGCGCCGCGGCTCCGGGCTGCATAGCAGAGCAGCTGCTGCGCCTGGGGGTCAGCGGGAGGGACGTGCACGGCTGTGTGACCGAGCTGCTGCAGGCCGGCGTGGAGACCGTGAGCGGCAGGGGGCGCTGTGGGGCGCTGTGGGGTAAT
>NW_024965322.1:0-438 GCF_019238085.1 Lagopus leucura
TCCAAACCAAAATTATGGATTCTCTGACCCCCAAAAACCCCAAATTTCCCCATTTTTCCCCCCAAAAAAGGAGCCAAGGACTCACATCCGCACTCCATCCTCTTGCTGGTGTTCCTCATCTCCCCTTCCACCAGGCAGCTGAAGGTGACCCCAGAATCCCATTCGCTTTCGGTGACGCCGACTCGACTCTCGGCCACCGTTTCGGCGCCGGCCTTGGCGACGGTGACGACGCTTCCGGGGATGGAGACGCCATTTTTGTACCACGTGACCGCGCCGGGTCGACGGCGACCGCGAGTTTGGCAAAGGATGGAAGCGTTGCGGAAAGGACCTTCGAAGTCGTCTCGCGACGGAGGGTGGATGGTGAGGAGGAGGGGGGTGGGGGTCGAGGGGGAACCTGGATGGAGAGGAAGGGGTCAAGATGAGATGGGGTGGGGGGGG
>NW_024965322.1:538-1485 GCF_019238085.1 Lagopus leucura
GGAGGTGGTTTGGGGTCACCAGGAGGTGATGGAGGACCACCAGGAGGTGATGGAGGACCACCAGGAGGCGATGGAGGACCACCAGGAGGTGGTTTGGGGTCACCAAGAGGTGATTTGGGGTCACCAGGAGGCGATGGAGGACCACCAGGAGGCGATGGAGGACCACCAAGACTTGGAGGACCACCAGGGGGTGATGGAGAACCACCAGGAGGCGATGGAGGACCACCAGGAGGTGGTTTGGGGTCACCAGGAGGTGATGGAGGACTACCAGGAGGTGGTTTGGGGTCACCAAGAGGTGATTTGGGGTCACCAGGAGGCGATGGAGGACCATCAGGAGGTGGTGGGGTGGCTACTAAGGGATGGAGGGCCACCAGGGGGCGATGGAGGACCATAAGGAAGTGATGGAGGACCACCAAGACTTGGAGGGCCACCAGGGGGTGATGGAGAACCACCAAGAGGTGATGGAGGACCACCAGGAGGCGATGGAGGACCATCAGGAGGTGGTTTGGGGTCATCAGGAGGTGATGGAGGACCACCAAGACTTGGAGGACCACCAGGAGGCGATGGAGGACCATAAAGGGGTGATGGAGGACCATAAGGGGGTGATGGAGGACCACCAAAGGCCACCAGGTGGAGGCGTTGGGCCACTAAAGCATCCCAGATGGCCACCAAGACTTGGAGGACCTCCAAGAGGATTTGGAGGACCACCAAGAATTGGAGGACCACCAAGAGGAGTTGGAGGACCTCCAAGGGATGAAGGGCCACCAAGGGCCACCAAATGGAGGCGCTGGGCCACCAGAACCCCACGGATGGCCACCAAGACTTGGAGGACTTGGAGGACCTCCAGGAGGAGTTGGAGGACCACCAAGAGTTGGAGGACCTCCAGGAGGAGTTGGAGGACCACCAAGACTTGGAGGACCTCCAAGAGGAGTTGGAGGACCACCAAG
>NW_024965323.1:0-621 GCF_019238085.1 Lagopus leucura
CCCACCCCATAACCCCACAACCCCATAGGCCACCCCACAGCCCTATAGGTCACCCCATAACCCCATAACCCACCCCATAACCCTATAGGCCACCCTATAGTCCTGTAGGTCACCCCATGACCCCATAACCCACCCTATAGCCCCATAGATCACCCCACAACCCCACAGCCCACCCCGCAACCCCATAGGCCACCCTATAGCCCTATAGGGCACCCCACAGCCCCACAGCTCACCCCACAACCCCATAACCCACCCCATAACCCCATAGGCCACCCCATAACCCCACAACCCCATAGGCCACCCCATAACCCCACAACCCCATAACCCACCCCATAGCCCCATAGGCCACCCTATAGCCCTATAGGGCACCCCACAGCCCCACAGCTCACCCCACAACCCCATAACCCACCCCATAACCCCACAACCCCATAGGCCACCCCATAGCCCCATAGGCCACCCTATAGCCCTATAGGTCATCCCACAGCCCACCCCATAACCCCCCCTTGTCCCCCCCCCAGGTCCTCCTCCCCACGGCCGCCTTCCTGTCCCCCTCCGAGAGCCGCAGTGGGGCGGCCCTGCAGCGCGTTCGCATCTTCGGCCCCACGGCGCTGCTGGGGGGGG
>NW_024965323.1:631-1252 GCF_019238085.1 Lagopus leucura
CCCACCCCATAACCCCACAACCCCATAGGCCACCCCACAGCCCTATAGGTCACCCCATAACCCCATAACCCACCCCATAACCCTATAGGCCACCCTATAGTCCTGTAGGTCACCCCATGACCCCATAACCCACCCTATAGCCCCATAGATCACCCCACAACCCCACAGCCCACCCCGCAACCCCATAGGCCACCCTATAGCCCTATAGGGCACCCCACAGCCCCACAGCTCACCCCACAACCCCATAACCCACCCCATAACCCCATAGGCCACCCCATAACCCCACAACCCCATAGGCCACCCCATAACCCCACAACCCCATAACCCACCCCATAGCCCCATAGGCCACCCTATAGCCCTATAGGGCACCCCACAGCCCCACAGCTCACCCCACAACCCCATAACCCACCCCATAACCCCACAACCCCATAGGCCACCCCATAGCCCCATAGGCCACCCTATAGCCCTATAGGTCATCCCACAGCCCACCCCATAACCCCCCCTTGTCCCCCCCCCAGGTCCTCCTCCCCACGGCCGCCTTCCTGTCCCCCTCCGAGAGCCGCAGTGGGGCGGCCCTGCAGCGCGTTCGCATCTTCGGCCCCACGGCGCTGCTGGGGGGGG
>NW_024965324.1:0-60197 GCF_019238085.1 Lagopus leucura
TCCGTTTTGTGTTTCTGTGAGCACCCGAAGAGGGCACTGTGTGCATGGGGAACCCACAGCACTGCTCTGCATCACTGCTCTGTGTGCCTCTCCTCCTCCCCAGGGTGTTCTGAGCTGCGTTTGGGAGGGCTGGAAGGGACCCCCGAAGGCCATCTGGTTGCCCTCCCTGCTGCAGATGGGACACCCACCGCCCCACCGGGGCTCAGGGCCCCTTTAACTCACCCTGAGTGTCTCAGAGGGAATTGCAGTGCATGCACACTGCGTGCTTTGCAGCTCTGCATGAATGAGCCCCTGCAGCAGGGAGGGCCATCCTGAGCACCTCTGCTGCAGTGCAGGGCGAGGAGAGGACAAGGCACAGGGTGCAGCCTGGGGGGAACCCCCCCATCCCCGAGCTGCTCAGGGCTGGAGCCAAAGGCTGCCACAGATCCACGTCACAGCAGGGAAAAGGACTTGAAAGCAGATGCTCTTTATTGGTTTTACGTCTTTAGTACAACAGAGCTGCAGCAGGAGTGGGGAAACGAGGCAGGGAAAGGATGGAGGGTGTCACAAATGGGTGGGGAATGAAAGCAGCCGGGTGTCACACAGCAGGGAGGAGGAGATGCTCACTGGGTCCTGAGAGCTGCAGCCCCTCCTTTGGGAGTGCAGCCCAAAACGGGGCTCTACACCAGAAGGGGGATCCCAGGGGGGCTTCCCTGGGGAGGATGGAAGTGGCAGCAGGAGAGCATTGGGCACCGCAAGGGTGAGAGCAATCGCTGCGACCTCAGGACTTCATGACGTGGTTGATCCAGGGCAGGTAGGGGCTGATGTCTGTGTAGAAGGACATGGGCTGCCGGTAGGGGTAGGAGTAGATCCCGTAGGCTCTGTTGTTGCACACGAGGGGACACCCAGTATAGCTCTGTAAGAAGGGGAGGAGGGTGGAACAGCAAAGAACTGATACGGGAACGGAGCTTTCAAAGGGCAGAACCCAGTTTGGGAGCAGCACAGCCACTGCTGCGACTCAGAGCATCTCTCCGTGCCCCACAGAACGCACTGAGAGCAGCCCCCCCCCCCCGGGGTCCCGTCGCACCAACCTTGTCAGGAACCCCGTTGCTGCTGCTCTTGGCACACAGGACGTGGTCGGCGAGGCCGAGGTAGATGGGGAGGCAGTCCCGCTGTTTGCTGACGGTGACGTTGGCCTCACAGAGGGCAGCGTTGGAGGCTCCGTGCCCCCACCCGGCGACGCTGCACATCAGCCCTCCAGGAAACCTCGTGTTTGGGAAGGAGATGGGCCTCACGCGGTCGTTCACGATGGCTTTGCTTTTCAGCTGGGTGGCAGAAAACACAGAAATGGGTGTTTTGCCTTTGGATGCAGCGTGACCAGGGCTGTCCCCCTCCCAGCCCCCCCAGCTCCACCGCCGCAGCCCGTGGCACCTCCAGCAGGAGGATGTCGTGCCCCTCCTCGCGCCTCCTGTACTTGGGGTGGCAGTGGTACTTCTGCACCTGCAGCTCCTGCCAGCTTTCCTCTTCCCTCTGGATGTCGCGGGCTCCGAGGATGACGGTCAGAGGTCTGTGGCTGTGAGATGGAGCACAGAGGTGTCATCAGCTGTGCGATTAGAAGGGATGGCCTGGGGACGCGGATTGGGTTTGGTGGAAGCTGATAGGAGTGTGGATCGTTACTGCAGAGCCTGCCCAGAGCGGATCGCTGGGCTCAGTGTGGGTTATCTGCCTCCGAAGCTTCGACTGAGCTCATTGGGTCCACCTGCAGCAGGGGCTGCCCTGGGGGAGCAGGGAATGCCGTGGGGTTGGGGCAGCCGCTTTCCATCGAGCTGTGGGATGCGGGCACTTTGGTTCTGCTGGTTTTGCCCTCCAGACGGGACCGGAGCTCCAGCCCGCCCCCATCTCCTGCAGCTCAGCCCATACTGCCCCACAACCTCACCCACGGCCTCGTGCCGGCCCCACAACCCCTCTCCCTGCCCGTTCGGCCACGCAGAGCCCTCCCACCCCTACCTGGGAATCATCACCTGGGTTGGGTGTCCCAGAACTCACCTGAAGCACTGCGCGGCCGTCATCACCCACCCGGGGGCCACCAGGAAGCCCCCGCAGAACCCACCATCCCTGCCCCGCAGATAAGCCATGTATGGCCTGGATTGAGCCAGAGCCTGGCTGTCCTGGTCCAACCGGCTCCAGGAGCGACCTGCAAGGATGAAGGGGTGGATGGGGACGTGGGGATGGGATGGGGATGTGGGGCTCGGACCCCTCAGCCCACCCCACAGCCTCTCTACTCACCAGCCGTGTCCAGAGGCCACGCCAGCAGCAGGACGGTCAGCAGGAGTCTCTGTGGGTGCTGCATGGCCTCGAGGATGCCCCAGGGGTGAGGCTGTGAGTGGGGTCTCTTCCTGCTCTCAGGAAGGATTTATACCCTGAGATGAGACTCCAGGAAACCACCGAGGTCGCACTTCATCTGATTAATCTCACTGCAAAGCGCAAACCTCAGCAATCTGAGGAGGGGAATTCAGGCAGCTTTCGGCAAAGGTCCCCCTCCATTTGGGGTGGATTTGGGGTACCTGGAGCCCTCCTGGACCCCGAGGCAGCATTCTCCCACCGCCTCTGAGCTGGAGGCTGCATGGAACGTGCCCACCCCGCCACACTGCCCTCCTTTGCAGCTCGTGTTGTTGTTTTTGCAACTCTTTGCATCTCTTGATGTTATCACGAGCCTTGCAAAATGAAGATTTCTTCTACATGATGTACTGCCTCCAAGAAGGCCAGCAGGGCCTTCCTACTTCTTCTTGGTAGATGCTGTCGGAGCCTGAGGAGCTGCCCCCAAAACACCACGTAGGTTATGGCTGGCTGGGGGCAGGGAGCTGCACAGCAACACCACAGCTGGCGCCATGAGGTCCCTGCTCTGCTGTGCGTGGAAAAAGACTCCCTTCTATGCATTCTTTCCAGCGTGGGTGCTCAAGCACGGATCAGGCTTCCTAGCAAAGCCCTCGGTGCCTTGTGGCTGTTGGACGATGCCCACAATAGAATACTTGAAGTTTTGGTTAGCCCTCAAGTGATCAGCAAGTTGGACTTGGTGACCCTTGTACTTCCCTTCCACCTGAATTACTCTGTTCTCCTCTGCTGGGCTCTACTGAACTCAGCTCAGCTCAGTTCTGCACTCCTAGGCTTGCCTCTACAGCTCGACAACAGCGGACTTGACTCAAGTGGACTCTACTGGTCTGAACTCAACTGGACTTGACTCCAGATGTGGTTGTTCCCCATTAAACAATGCCTCAGTGCCCCTCCACCAGCTGACCTGTGAGCACTCGGAAGGATGCTGCCCATAGCAGGGCTGCCTTTGGCCTTGGTCTGTGGGGAGGAGGGATGTGGGTTTGGGATGCTGCCCATCCGCTGGCCCTTAGGAGGTGTCATGCCCCAAACTGGCAGTTCCTTCCTTCGGCGATGACGAAATGGGTCTGATGCTGGCTGCTGGGAAATGTGCCTTCCCTCCTGCCCCCAGTGCCCTTCCTGAGAAAAAAGCTGCCATTCTCGTGCAAAGATTGCTGCAGACAGAGCATCGAGGAAAAACCTGACGTGACAAAGGAAAAACCTGACGTGACAAAGTGACAGAGATTTGTTTCATACCCTACAGATAAGCAGTTGCAGCAGTTGCAGCCTTTCCACTCGCAGATGCACTGCTTGATAGGAGCTGTTAGCAGAAGCCCAGAGCATGGATCCTTCTTGGTTCCTCCACGGCGCCTTGGTGGCATCACCTCCTCCAGGCGAGGGCAGGGCGAGCGTGGGCACACGCAGCCAGGGCTGGACCACAGCGCATTCCAGCCATCCCCTCCCTTGGGCAGATATGGCTGGGTGGAAGCCCAGGAAAGGCTCTGAGGACGGGGCAAGCATCCTGTTCCCTCAAATTGCTCACAGTTTCTGTATGTTCAAAATTTCACGCTGGATTTCCCCTCCACAAACCCTCACATTCTCTCCTGGAACTTACACAGACGTCCTGCAGCAAGGAGCGCTGCTCTGCCCCGTCGCCTCTCCTGTCTGTAGTCCCCAGTCCTTGCCCAGCCCTTTCAGTACAGTGTTCTCTGAGCTCCCATCCGTGTCCCTACGCAGGACATCGCAGACAGATGGACACTGGAGGGCTGTTGGCATTCTGAAGGCGGTGGATGGGATATGTGCGGCGCTTCCCCTTTCCATCCAGGTCACAGAATCATCAAGGTTGGAGAAGACATCCGAGACCATCCAGTCCACCCATCAACCCACCCGCACCATGCCCACTCATAGATTCGTAGAGTCACTAAGGCTGGAAGACAACTCTCAGATCCCCAGAGCAGCCCCAGCCCACCTCCACCGTGCCCACTGCCCATGTCCTAAGTGCCACCTCTCCATGGTTCTTGGACACCTTCAGAGATGGCGACCCCACCACCTCCCTGGGCAGCCCGTGCCACCGTATCTCCATTTTTTGGTGAATAAACTGTTCCTCATATCCAACCTGCACCTGCCCTGGAACAACACGTGGCCATCACCCCTCGTCTTATTGCTGTTACCTGGGAAAAGGGGCTGTTCCTTCTCTGGACCTCAATGTCTTTGTCACTGCCATCCCACCACGGAGAGGAGAAGCATGGCTGACCCAGCCCTCCCTTCTTGCCGGGATGAGGGATAAGAAAGAAGGCAGAAATGCTGGGGAACGCAGCTCAGAATTTACTGGGGGTGTTTCAGGGTCGAGCAGGGCAGGGGCGTCCAAGGGAAAGGGGCTGTGCGGTAGTGCCACTGCATTCCAGTGCCATATGGGAATTCTGCTGGTGACAACGTGGCACTGAAATGGGCCGGCAGCGGGACAGCCATCAGCCTCGGAGCAAAGGGAGGGAGCCTATGGGCATCCATTGGGACACTTGGGTTCCCAGGGCAGAGGGGGGAATGGAGCCGCCAGTGGGGGCAGGAAGGAACCCGGCAGGTCTCCAGGGCTGACGCTGCACCGTTACTTCGTCATGATTTTCTTCGTCCAGCGTAGGTAGTCGGCAATGCGAGCATAGACACCGGGCGGGCTGTCGTAGCCAAAGGAAACAACACCCTGTGCGACTTTATTGCACACCAGCGGCCCTCCAGAATCACCCTGCAGACAGATGGGATCCGTGGTGGGAGCCTCGTCCTGAGAGATGGGCTCAGCTCCACCCAGCAGGAGCGGCTTTGCCATTCAAAGGATCGCCTCTTCCCAACAGGAGCGGCATCGCCTCCATCCTTTTCCCCAGGGCCAGACCTGCTCCTGCTGGCCGTGCTGCACGGGCCGCCATCTCTCCTGGAAGCCCCCTCGAAGCCCCCTCCCCCCCATGGCCATACCTGGCTGGAGTCCTTCAGCTCGTGGAAGCTGCCAGCACACACCATGCCGTCGTCGAGGTGTGGGTAGAACAGAACGCACTTCCTGCGGCTGTAGATGGAGACTTTGGTTTCAAAGAGTTTGCCTGTTATCTGGTCCTCATCAATCAGGCCCCATCCTGCTATGGTGCACGAGGTGCCCGTCGGGAGGTAGCTGCTGGTTTTGGGCAGAGCAATGGTGCGGACGTATTTGTTGAGCTTGGCCTTCGCTGTCAGCTGCGAGAGAGGAGGGCTGTGAGCGGAGCGGGTGGAGGAAAGAGGGGAGGGCTGGTGGGATGCACAGCTCTGCAAACACGGCCCTGCCTGGGGGTCCCACCCCACAGAAGTGCTGGTTGGCACAGGGAGTTCTGCGTGCGCTGCTCTGTTTGGCCCCGCTGCCCCCAGCCCTTCCCTGCCCCCCGGGCTGCCTTGCCTTGAGCAGCATGATGTCATTGGTCAGGGTGTCGGGGTCGTATGCAGGGTGTGGGTGGTATCTGAGGACCCCTCGAACCTGCTGGCTCTGCTCTGGCTGGAAGATCTCGTGAGCCCCCAGGACGACGGTGATGTTCCTGACCGTGGCAAAAAGGGGAGAGGAGAACCAGTCAGGTCTCACCGCCACCTCCCCACCCCTTCTGCAAAAAGGGGGGGAGAGCTGCTCCAAAACAACCCCAGTGATGGGGAGGAAGAGGAGGATGAAGCCGCTGTGTGCAGTACTCACCCCGACAAGCAGTGCGCGGCCGTCATCACCCAGTCGGAA
The DNA here is from genome assembly GCF_019238085.1 of Lagopus leucura. Lineage (NCBI taxonomy): Eukaryota > Metazoa > Chordata > Aves > Galliformes > Phasianidae > Lagopus > Lagopus leucura. The sequence goes on from NW_024965324.1 coordinate 6,080, forward strand.
GCCACCAGGAACCCCCCGCAGGCAGAACGCCCCACCTTCAGGTACGCCATGTAGGGGTGGGAGTGGGGCTCGGCCTCGTGGCCCCCAATGATCTGACCCCGCAGAGCACCTGCAAGACACAGCAGGGTGAGCCATGGGATGGAGCGCAGAGCAGCAGCCCCGTGCAGCTCTCCTCTTACTGCCGTCAGCCCGCGGGCAGGAGAGCAGCAGCGGCAGGGCCAGCCACAGCGGGCAACGGGGACGACACATCTCCTCTCCGCATTGGGTGCTCAGAGCTCTGAGCCTCCCTCCTGCTGCCCAAGGGGTGCTTTAATAGCTTGGAGCATCTCTACCCTACAGCCAAGAAGCCATGTGCGATGGGCTGATTGCTTTAATCGGGGCCGTGCATCCCGCCAGGCTATCTGCATCTCTGCTGCTCATGTGCTCAGGGGCTGCAATCAGTGGAACAGCAGCGCAGCAGCGCCTCGGGTCAGCAAATCTCTGTGCAGGGGGCACGGACCCCATGCACAACACACCTGTGTTCTCCCAGTCCTGTTTGTGGGTGGTTTCTTCCTGCAGCTGAGCCTGCAGTTTGCCTGTGGAGCTGCAGCCTCAGAGCTGCGCCACCCAGCCCTGCGCTGTGAGCAGCTCTCCTTCCTCACTGCTCTTCCCAGCCGTTCACTTTCCCCTCCTGCCAGGCTGTCCCACTTCGCTGCGCTGCTTTTTGCTCCCTGGGGCTTCCATCTACCAGAGCTTACAGAGCTGCACTCCATGCAGCTTTGAGGGGTGGGCAGGGGAGCTCCAGGGGTCCCTTTGGTTCTGTGATTGGTTCTGAGAAGCATCCGCTCTGCTGCAGAGAGATTTCACACGGCTCATCACTGCAGCCATCTCGGGGCCCCCTGCAGGAAGGGGACGAGGGGGGGTCAGCTGCTGGGAGAGGTTTCTGCCAGCACAGAGATAAGGAGCGAGCAGCAGCTGCTGGGGACATCCTGCCATCCACTCATGGGCTTAAAGAGTCCTTTGCTCCTTCCCATCCTCGGATGCTTGGGCTCTCAGGCGGCTTTGCCCACCTCCCAGCAGTGGTGGCTGAGCTCAGGGCGGTTTCTTTGAGCTTCTCTGGGTTTGTAACTGCAGCTGCTAAGAGAGGAAAAACCCAGCAGGTGGTGATGATGGGGCAACCAGCAGCGAGCAGCTTTAACAGCCCCTCCATGCCACGGAGACATCACCCCTCGTCCTGCTATGGGATGCTCAAGTTCCTGGTCCTTCTACGCAGCGTTAAATTCCCAGTCCTGCTATGGATGTTTGCCCACAGACCCCTCTGTGCCTGTGCCCAGCCTGCTTTCTGCCCCAGACCCCCAGGGCCGTGCCCACCAGCCCCACTGCTGCCCCATCAGGGTTCTGCCAGGTGTGTGTGCCCCACATGGAACCTCTGAGCCTGAGCTCCCTGAGCATGAAAGAAAACCAGAGCATGGATGAGGCTCCAACCCGACCCCGAGGAGGATTTCTGGGAGGGGAGGCACTTCACACCGCTGTTTGTTTTCCATTTCTACAGACAATGTTGAATGTTTTTTTCTACAGACAAAATTGAACCAAACTTCTGAAGAAAAAAAGAAAGAAAAAAAAATGTTGGGTGGATCTTTTCTTTCTTTTCCCTTCCCTCTTTGCTTTTTAAAGCCATTAATGTGGTCAGAAGGAGACAACAGTGAAACTTTCTCTTTCGTGTTCTTGTTTTTCCTGCAGAGGTTCAGTGAATTCTTTTTTTACGGGGACCCAACTGCATCCCTGATGACCCTCTGAGTGCTGCAGACGTGCCGGTTCCTGGGCTCAGTGCATGGGGAGGTTTTTAGGGCTTTCTGCTTCACCAGAAGGACCCCCGCCTGCTGCGAGACAGCAGCACAAACCCATGGTTCAACCGCCAGCAGCAATCAAGTCATCTCTAAACCAGCACCACTCCACCCTTCCTGGGGCAGCAAAACACCTGCAGGGACGGATGGGTGGAGGTGGCACAGTGGTGGGGCTGGCTGTGTCCACCTGCCCGCCAGAACCTGCCCCACAGATTGCTTTGTTGGGCTGTGACTGGGGGCTGGATGGGTCTGGGGGGTCTGGGGTTTGTCCCCAGGGTCTGGGTGATGGAATGGGGCAGCTGTGGGGCAGCTTTGAGCAAACTTTAGTCTTCATCTGCAGGAAAGAGATGAGAGGTGCTGCAGGACGGGGTGTCCTTCTTCTCCCCCCTGAATTTCAGAGAACCTCTGAACTGAAATAGCAGAGAGAGGCATCAAGATAAAGCTGGTGTCTGTGCAGATCGCGATGGGGAGATGGGGCAGAGAACAGGAACTCGGCCTGGAGGAGGGGGGCTGAGTGCCGTGTGGGGAGGACACCACACAGGCTGTGTTAGTGCTGAGCAGGGGGGACCCACTGGGGTGACCCGAGTGTCCCTGGTCTCATTGGGCTGCGGGCGCAAAGAGCTCAGTGCCATCAGGTGCCTCCTTCCCACAGCTGCTCAGATGCCATTCGCTATTTGAGGAGCTGCTCCAGGCCCTAGCAGGGTGCATCCCTTCAGCCCTTGACCTTCATCTCCGCCTGCTCCACCCTCTGCCTCCCACAGCTGACGTTTGGCTCAGGCAAAGCCGAGCACTCGGAGGGGTTTGCGAGGCTCCCGCCGCCCCTTTGGGACTGAACTCTTTGCACCAAGGGCTGAGCGCACCACGCTCTGCCTTCCCCCTGCTTAGGGCTCATTCTTCCTGCTGATTTCCACTCCTTGAATCTCAGGGCCACCCGCTGACCTTATCAGCACGAGCTCCGCTAACGGTGAAGCCAAACTGACACCAGCAGCTGAAAGGACCAACGTGGAGCCTGGAGCTCCGCTTCCCACCAGAACCGCTTCTGTTGCGCACCATTCCCTGCAGGAGGAAACATCCTTTGCATTTTCCATGCGCCTGCGCCGCGGTCCAGGAGAAATCCTCAGATCCCACAGAGGTGTGAGACGGCCCAGCTCTGCCCTGGGGACTTCTCCATGACTCCGGGTCAGCCTGCACTGAGAAAGGGGTTCAGCTGTGATCCTGATGCTCTTTCTTTGCAATGTTTGGGTGGGTCCATCCTTGCAGAGATGTGGTTGGCGATGTTGTAACTTCCCTTTTTTCTTTTTTTTTTTCTTCACGTTGGTAGGTAGCAGCCTCTCTGCTTTCACCCTCCTCATTACCTACTGCATCGGGCCTCCGACGAGCAGCTGGGGAGCAGCGCTGGCTGCTGTGCCTCATCCTGGCAGCACGAGCCATGTCAGGTGAGTCCAAAACTCAACAACTGGGGCTGGGAACGGCGTGGTGCAAGAATGCCCCTCCAGGTGGGTTTTGCAGATGTAGGGAATAGATGAGTGACAGACAGCCCTGCGGTCAGGTTGGGGCTCTTGGCTCCAGGTCCCAGCACAGCCCCTTCAGCTGTGCGCCTCAGAATCCTGCACATGATGGAGGCAGTGGGAAGATGCTGACCTGCCTGCAGCAGGTGTCCGGGTGCAGGGTGCACACAGAGGGCTTGGAGCATCTGGATCCCTGCAGCGGGGTGCAGCAGAGCCCTGGCTGCAGAGCAGCAGGTGCCTGGATTGGTGCACGGGGGGCTGTGTGTGGAGTTCTGTGGCTGGAGGTCCTCAGGAGGGGGAGAGCACAGAATTCCTCCTGGAGAAGGGTGGATCTGGGCACAGGTGTGCATGGGGCAGTGGGTGGAGGGCAGCTGCTCTGAGGGGTGAATGAATGCCACAGAAGCCCAGCAGTCGCTGGGGCACTCATGCCAGCACTCAAACCAACAGATCCCACCCCACGATTTCTCCTTATTGAGAAATGACGACAGCTGCCAGAAACCATGCCAGTCTTCTAGCTCACAACAGGAAACTTCACTAAACAACAGGAAGACCCTGCTCGAGCGTGGCCTTACAAAACACCTCACCCGCCTCTCCCCTTGTTTTCGCAGCACTCTGGGGCTGGCAGATGGGGCTCTGACCCCCATCTCTGCCCTGGACTCAGCACTGCCTCCAGCCCTCAAACAGAGGCTCGGCTCTGCTCCAAACCTCACCTGAGCCCTCGGTGATCAGAATTCGGACGGCCCAGAATTTGGAGGGCTGAGCTGGATGCTGAATCGCTCCCTTTCTGCTCAATATCCCGAGCTCAGAATGGACCTCCTCGACAGGAAGGGCTCCTGCTTGCAGCTGGCCGCCATGCGGAACGTGAACATCATCCTGCAGCACTACAACTTCTCTGGCAAGCTGACCAACCGGCCTTCCCAGGATGAGGGCATGGGCCTCATCCGCACCATCTTCGTCATCGTCAGCTGTGCCATCATCCTGGAGAACCTGCTGGTGCTGCTGGCTGTGCTGCGCTGCCTGCGGGCACGCCGCTGGGTCTACTCCTGCATCGCCAGCATCACCATCAGCGACCTGCTGGCCGGCATCGCCTACCTCTCCAACCTCTGCCTCTCAGGCAAGAAGACCTTCCAGCTGTCCCCTCAGCTCTGGTTCCTGCGGGAGGGCATCCTCTTCATCGCTCTGGCTGCCTCCACCTTCAGCTTGCTGGTGACGGCCATCGAGAGGTACAGCGCCATGGTGCGGCCGATCGCTGAGAACGAGGCCAGCAAGACACTGCGCCTGCGTGGCCTCATCGTGTTCTGCTGGCTGCTGGCCTTCGTCATCGGGCTGCTCCCGCTGCTGGGATGGAACTGCCTCTGTGATTTCAGCACCTGCTCCATTCTCCTGCCCCTCTACTCCAAGAACTACATCCTCTTCTCTGTGGTCATGTTCAGCATCATCCTGCTGGGCATCATCGGCCTCTACATCTCCATCTTCCAGCTGGTCCAGGCCAGCTCGAGGCAAACCACCTCTCGGCACAGCCGCAAGCGCTCGCTCCGTCTGCTCAAGACAGTGCTGATGATCCTGGGCGCCTTCATCATCTGCTGGAGCCCCCTCTTTGCCCTGATGCTGTTCGATGTGTTCTGTGAGACGCACGCCTGCAGGCAGCTGCACAGCCTGGACTGGACCTTGGCTCTGGCCATGCTCAACTCAGGCATAAACCCCATCATTTACTCACTGCGGAGCGTGGAGGTGCGCCGCGCCGTGTGCAGCCTGCTGTGCTGCTGCTGCGTCAGGATCAGGCTCTGCAAGCCTGGGAACTGCCCGGTCATCACCGACATCAACTCGGGTTCATCCACTGAGAGCTCCCTGCGCTACCGGGAGAGCTTCCGCAGCCCCATAGCCCCGATCCCACGGCCCAGAGCACCTCTCTCCAGCAACTCCAGCATGATGAGCAATCTGCCCAGTCTCTGAGAGGCCAAAAGTGGCCCAGAGATCCCACTGGGACCTCAGGGTGCTGGGTGCGGCTGTCAGAACTGTGTAAGATGCTGTGCCACCCCCGCTGCTGACTGTGGCCAGGCTTTGAGCAGGAGGTGGCATAGAAACGTGCTCCTGGAGGGCAGTGAGGGATACAGGCACAGGCTGGGACAGACGCTCTGCTCAATGGATGCTGTGCTGGGGTAGGACTGGGTGCTGCTCCATGTCTGCACATATATAGCTGCTGTACCTGCTCTGGTGAGGGCATTTAGCCCCATGGCACAGAGATGGCACTCCCCACTTGGACTTGTAGGGGTTATCAGCAGCAGAGAACTGAGGGTTGCAGGAAATTGGACCACCGCAGCCACGTCTGCACCCACTGCTGCCCAAAGCTCAGCTCCGCAGCCCCGGCCTGCGGGACAAAGCAGCAGGAGGGCTGCCGAGGTGCTGCAAGACCCCGGGCAGGAGCGGGGCGCTGAGATACACAGACACGGGAAGGGCGGCTCCAGGGGCGGGCAGAGCGCTGTGCTGTATGAGCTGCGCAGGGCAATGCTCCTGGGAAGGGGCGTTCTGCAGAGCGGTGTTATGAAGGAGAATAGCATCCAATCACCCTCCATCGCCGTGCGGGAAGCCAAGGCCAGCCAGGCCCTGCGGAGAAGCTTAAAACCTTACAATAAAATCATCGGGCAGGAAGCCCGCCTTTGGTGCGCTTTTATTCCATCTCGGGCGCGAGGCAGCTCGGATCCCGCAGGAGGAGGCCCAGTGCCGCCCCCTGCGGCAGCCGGTAGGGCACGGAGCCGGAGATGGGCCCGCACGGTGCCCCCGATCCCCGCAGGGCCGGAGGGACCCGGTGCCTGCTCCCCTACCGGAAGTGCCCGCTCCCAGTAGTCGCTTCACTACCGGAAGTGCCTGATCCCAGTGCCCGTTCCACTACCGGAAGTGTCCGATGCACTACCGGAAGTGGTTCTGCCCCCTGCAGGCAGGCCGCACGCTGCCGCGACTACGGCTCCCAGCATCCTTTGCGCCAGGGCCGGAACTACAATTCCCAGCAGGTCCCGGGGGGCGGTGTGTGATTACATCACGCGCCTCGCGTCACGTCGCGCCGTGCCGTGCGTGCCGGTGGTGCAGGCCGCAGCGGCGGGTCGGGGCCGCGGCGATGCTGGAGGAGGCGGGCGAGGTGTTGGAGTCGGTGCTGAAGGCCTCGTGCCTGCCGCTCAGCTTCCTGCTCTTCGTCCCCGCCGTGCTGCTGCTCCTGGGTCCGCCGCCCGCCGCTGAGGCCGCCCACGAGTTCACGGTGTACCGCATGCAGCAGTACGAGCTGGGCGGGCAGCCCTACGGTGAGAGACGGCAGCGGGGCTCGGGCGGGCGCCGGCGGGGGGAGATTCGGCCCCGCGGTGGGGCACGGAGAGGCCGTGGGGAGCACCGGGCGCAGTGGTGCCGGGAGGGCAGCCGGGGCCCGCCGGGCTGAGCGGAGCTGCTCGGCCCCGGTGTGAGCAGGGGATGCGGGGAGCGCCGCGCCGTGACCTCCGGGCGGCCGCGGAGTCGTGTGGGCTGAGCGCTGCTGCGCGGCACAGAGCCCGGCTGCAGCCATCTTGCGTGTCGGCCGGGAGCTCCGTTGTGTCCCGCTGCCCTTGGCCGCTCTGCTCGCAGGTGATCCGTCACTGTTCAGTTCACAGAATCGCAGAATGGCCGGGGTTGGAAGGGACCCCAAGGGCCGTGAATCTCCAACCCCTGCATGGCCGCCAACCTCCCCATTTCACAGCAGCCCAGGCTGCCCAGGGCCCCATCCAACCCGGCCTTGAACACCTCCAGGGATGGACGGGGCATCACAGCCTCTCTGGGCAGCTGTTCCAGCACCTCACCACTCTCACAGCACAGAACTTCCCCTGACATCCAACCTCCAGCTGCCCTCCCTCAATTCAAACCATTTCCCCTTGTCCTGCTGTCATCTCCCCTTGCACAGAGTTGATTCCCCTCCTGTTTGCAGGCTCCCTTCAGGCACTGCAGGCTGCACTGAGGTCACCCGCAGCCTTCTTTTCTCCATGCTGAACAAGCCCAGCTCCCTCAGCCTGTCTTTATAGTGGAGGTGCTGCAGCCCCTGCTCATCTCTGTGGCTCCTCTGGTCCCTCTCCAACAGCTCCCCATCTTTCTTGTACTTTCTTCTACACTCCTCAATTCACAAAATCACAGAATGGCCCGGTTTGGAATGGACCTCAAGGATCACAAATCTCCAACCCCCTGCCACAGGCAGGGCCGTCAACCTCCACATTCAGTACCAGCCCAGGTTGCCCAGGGCCCCATCCAGCCTGGCCTTATGAGAGGCCTCATTTATAGCTCTTCCTCGTCTTACCAATGGCCTCCAGTTCCTGTGCTCAGCTCCAGGCAGGCTGCCGATTGTGCAACAGCTCTCCTCGGGGCAGAAACACAACCTGTGAATTGCTGGAGTGCTCTAACCTTCAGCCCCCACTTCCTCCTACTCCCTAACGTAGGTAGATCCAATGTCGTCTGAGTTTTCTACAGTCATTTGTCCCACATCAGGACGTGTTCTGCCTGTGAGCAGCTCTGCCCTGCTGGCTTTCTGTGCTCTGAGTTTCAGGCTTTGTTAACAGCTGAAATTACAGGCTTACATCTTTTTTGTGCTGTCACAGAAATTGTCTGTGAATCTCTCAGGGCTCCATAGGGTTAAGTGGTACAAGTTCTGAAAAGGCAGCTGTCCCTGTGCGCTTTGTGGATATGGCAGATGCTGCTGGTGGTTTCTGAGCACCTGAAGTTATTACTGGGCTCCTTCATCTCTGAGTGTGCCCACATGTTGAAATATCTGCTTTTGAGGACGTCCCTGAATCACACTGCTGTGTTTGGACATCGTGGTTTGGGGGTGCTGGAGTGGTTATCCTCATTGAGGGGCAGGGTGGATGGTGATAGGAGAAGGGAATGGCTTTAAACTGAGACAGGGGAGGTTTAGGTTGGATATTAGGCGGAAGTTTTTCACACAGGGTGGTGAGGCACTGGCACAGGTTGCCCAAGGAGGCTGTGGATGCCCCAGCCCTGCAGGCATTCAAGGCCAGGCTGGATGTGGCTCTGGGCAGCCTGGGCTGCTGGTTGGTGACCTGCACACAGCAGGGGATGGAACTGATGAGCACTGTGCTGCTTTGCAACCCAGGCCATTCTAGGATTCTCTGATTCTTAGTGTTCATCAGTTACACAGCACAGGAGCTCTGCACAAAGGCTTTAGTGTGGCTGACCTCCGTGTCTGGGAGCACAGCCCTCCCTGGTGCTATGCAGGGGAAGTGCAAGCCTTTTTTTTTTGGCTTAGGCGCTCTGACCTTTGATGAGATCAATCTAGTGTTAGAGTTACATTAAGCTTTAAACTTAACCTTTAGCAGCTGGCCATTCTGGCGTAGGCTGAGATGCTTTCTGGTGCACCCTGCTCCTCCCTTTGCTGCTTGTGGGTTGACCATGATGAAGTTTTCACTGTAGGAGCCAGGGTTATGGAAGAATAAAGTGGGTTTGGAGCATTATAAATTGTGGGGTAGTTCTGAACATCTCTGATGACACAAGGTATCCTTCTAGTCCTCTGTTCCTCAGTGCTGGAGCTGTTGGCAAGCCTCTGATAGCTGTTCTATCAAGGACTGTACTTCTGTGTGGAGGATTTGATAAACTGAAGCCGAGAGCTTGTAACTTTCTTAGTTGCAGAAGCATCGCAGTGGGTGGACGAGCAAGAACAGACACAGCTGGACATGGCTCTGAAGTTCGTCAGACTGTGACCAAGACTGTTTGGAGAAGGAGCTGAGCTCTAGCAAAGGGGGAATGGTGAAACTGCTTATTAACCCTCTCCCCCCTGTCCCTGCAGGCACCAGGAGTGCAGTGCTCAACACAGAAGCCCGCACTGTAGAAGCGGACGTCCTGAGCCGCCGCTGCGTCATGATGCGGCTGCTGGACTTCTCCTATGAGCAGTACCAGAAGGCTCTCCGCCAGTCAGCCGGCGCTGTGGTGATCATCCTGCCTCGGTCCATCTCTTCTGTCCCACAGGATGTTGTGAAGGTGAAAAGAAAAAAAAAAACCCACCTCATTTCCTTTCTCTTCTGATGGGAGATGTGCCTGAGAGGGACGAGGCTTGCATTGCTGCAGGGCTGGAAGCACCTGCTGTAACACACAGTGAATCACATTCACGTTTGGAAATCTGTCTTTCCCTCTCTGGTTTGTTTTCCCTTTCTTTTTCCTGTCCTCTTGCATGTTGAGCCTTTGCTAAGTTTGTGTCTCACTTAAATCCTCAGCAATTCATGGAGATAGAGCCAGAAATGCTCGCTATGGAAACCATTGTGCCAGTCTACTTTGCAGTGGAAGATGATGAGCTGCTGTCCATCTATGAACAGACACGGGCTGCTTCTGCATCTCAGGGCTCTGCCTCGGCTGCAGAGGGTGAGTTCTATGAGGGGGAGAAGGTGTAGAGAAAGACAGTCCTGATCCCAGCTCTGCGACTGCTCCGCCGCGCTGCATGCAGCTCAGAGCAGCGTTCTGTTGCCTTCCTTTTCATTCTGCCTTTCCTAAAGTTCTTGGAGATCTTTAACTCTCATTGAGATCTGTGTTTAAGATAAAAGCACAAGTGAGAATAATTACTTACTGTATTTGCATGAGAGTGAGTTCCCAGCTTTACGCTGTTGCTAAAAAGATAGAAGGCAAGATTTATGTCACAACAGCATTGATGGTGTCGAGGGACTGCAGTATGTTGAGGGAAGCTGAAGCTTTCTGTCTGAGCTCAGGTCAGCTCCGTGCTTCCATGTTCCCCGTTGTAACATTGCTGGTTTAGTGAGCTGCTGAACACGCTGAGCTTTAGATCTTCAGGGTCTTTTTTGTTTTAGCCAGTTTGAAATATGGGATTTCAGAACAGAATGAAAAAGCACGGTCACCTGGATCCCAAGTCAGTGCATAAACATAAGTGACAGCTGGGAGGGCAGAGTGGTCTGAAACTCGTGTCTCCAGTCAGCAAGGGGAATGGAGGGGTGAAACTGGCCCAGGTGTGGTGATCTCTCTTTGTTCCAGTTCTGCTTCACACCGCGACGGCCAATGGCTTCCAGATGGTGACCAGCGGGGCGCAGAGCAAAGCAATCCACGACTGGCTTATTCCCAGCGTGGAGGTGAGTTCCAGGCAGATTCTAAGTGGTGATGTTGATGGGATGCCTCCTCTGTGGGGATCTCATCAGCCATTTGGAGTAATGGGGGAAGTCGGGTCAGAATCCGAATTCCTCGGAATTGAGAGCGCTTGGAGGCCGGTAGGTTTGTAGAAGTCACGCTGGCTTCGTCCTGGCACACAGGGAGGGTTGCTGAGTGACATCTGTTTCCTTCTCTCCAGGGGAGGCTGACAGGGCTGGGTGGAGAAGACCTGCCCACTGTTGTGATAGTTGCCCACTACGATTCTTTTGGAGTGGCTCCAGTGAGTATTCTTTTCTTCCTGAAGCCATCTGTACCTTTTTCCCTTTTGGCCTATGACCCTGTATTTTCTTTTGCTCTCAAAGACCACAATCAGTTCTAAGTGGAGCACAGAGATGTGTTTCCCTTGAAGGCTGTTCTGGAGCACAGGCATCACTGCTGTCGCTCTCTGTCCCGTTTGTCCTGCAGTGGCTGTCCCACGGCGCTGATTCCAATGGCAGTGGTGTCTCAGTGTTGCTGGAACTAGCCAGGCTGTTTTCTCGGCTCTACACCTACAGACGTACCCATGCTGGGTAAGAAGCTGCTCTGTTTTGGGTTGAATGTAGCGAAGATCGGGTAGGAAGGGCTTTTGCTCCAGACCTGTAGGATGTTAGAGTGTACAAGCAGACTTTTAATTGCTTCCCCCTTGTGCTCCTTCTGAGTACAGCAGCTGTTAAGGGCCAAACTCCTTCCCTTGGTTTCATGGTGTAGATCTGCTTAACTGCAGGGACAAGTGGATGGAATTACTTAGATTCCATCCTCGAGCACTGGGAGCTCCTCTACCCCCATCTTGCCACTGCCTTCCTTTGTGGCACATAGGAAGCACTTGTTGACAAGCAGTTTGTAGCAGGTGCTAAGCGATGTGATTTCAGCTCACATCTGAGCACGTTTGTTCTGGAATACAGTCAATTAACCACGGAGTGTAGTGTGCTAATTAATACCCTCTGTTTTCTTTGATGGGCAGGTATAACTTACTGTTCTTTGCGTCTGGAGGTGGCAAGTTTAATTATCAAGGAACCAAGAGGTGGCTGGAGGACAATTTGGACCACACTGGTGAGCTAAGGGCTATCACTCCAGCGTGTCCTCTGGCAAGGATTCTGTTCGTGTCACTGCTAAGTCTCTTGTGTTATCTCCTTGTGTAGGCCTTTTTCTGGGGGGGTGGAAGTCCAGCACAAAGCACAGCATTAAAGGTTTGGGTTTTTCTCTTGCAGATTCCAGCCTGTTGCAAGACAATGTGGCGTTTGTTCTCTGCCTTGACACTCTGGGCCAAGGCAACAGCCTTCATCTTCATGTCTCAAAGCCTCCCAAGGAGGGGACCTTGCAGCACGCGTTTCTGAGGGAGCTGGAGATGGTAACGAAAATGGTTGGGTGGATGGGAACTTGGGGCTTGAACTCAGGGAGCTGCAGCTCTCTTGCGAGAGGAAGAAGGGGAGAAAGACATGAAGAAAGGGTTTATCACTGAAATATTTTGTGTGTTGTTTCTGGTCGTTTGATTTGGAGTGCAGACATCCTCACACCGCAGTCCTGAGCGAAGCACGCTCGATCTGCTGAGTTTCCCACAGTGCTTTGTTAGGACTTGTTGCTCGTAAAAACGACCCGTGTGATTTCTGTGGTGACACTAAAAGAACATTTTGACAGCCTTATAGGCGGGAGCACATTTACCACCTGCAGTATAAAAATGCTGGCTCTGGCTGGGCTGAGCTGTGTGAGATGGGATGGTGCGGTGGAAGCGCAGCATCTCGAATGGCTTTGCTTTTCCCTCAGGTTGTTGCCAGCCAGTTCCCAGAGGTGAAGTTTTCCATGGTGCACAAGAAGATAAACCTGGCTGAAGACATGCTGGCATGGGAGCACGAACGCTTTGCGATCCGACGCTTGCCAGCTTTCACCATCTCCCACCTGGAGAGCCATCGGGACAGCCTGCGCAACAGCATCATGGACAGGAGGTGGGAGGTGTGGGTGAGATCAGCCCCCGAGCACAGACCGGCCTCAGGGCTGCGAGCGTTGTGCTGGCAGCCGTGGGATGGGGAAGAAAATGTGGGCAGTTGGGCTCTGGGTGAAGTGCCGTGCTGGATGCAGGGAGAAGCTGGGCTCTGGCAGAGCTGATCCGTGACGAGTGAATGATCCTCTGTCTTGCTTTAGGTCACAAGTGGACACGAAGGCACTGACCAGGAATACCAGGATCATTGCTGAGGCTTTGACGAGGGTCATCTACAACCTAACAGAGAAGGTAAGAGCTGCCCATCCTGCGCTGCTCGCCAGCCTTTCCTGCTCACCCGAGCTTGCTCCTGGCAGCAGCCTGTCTTTTCCCTTGCAGGGAGCACCTGCAGACCTGCAGATCTTCACGGATCAGATGGTAAGCACAGCGTGTTTTTGTTACCAGAGGAGGGGAAGGGATTGGGAGCCTGGGAGAGTTCTGATTTCAGTGTGTGTAGCTGACTCTGTTTCTCTGGTGGTGTTTTCCCACAGCAGATCCAGGAGGAGCAGCTGGAATCAGTGATGGACTGGCTGAGCAGTCAGCCCAGGGCTGCTCAGCTGATTGACAAAGACAGCACCTTTCTCAGCACCTTAGAATATTACATGGGTCGCTACCTGAAAGATGTCAAACAGCATCATGTGAAGGCAGACAAACGGTAAGGAGAGAGGTGGAAAAACCAGCCAGGGCGTGAAGGCTGCCTTCTCCCTCTGCTCAGTCTTGACTCTGAGCTGGAACCTTTGTGGGTTCTTGATGGGTGGCTAGAAGTGACAGCTCTTTTTCTGTCCTCATGTCGGTTTTGGCTCATGCTGCGTTCTCCCAGAGATAACTCTTAATCATTTACAGAGCAAAAAGCCTCAGCAATTCACTCCACCTCAATAGCTTGTTTATCCCCTGCTTTGATTCCACCCTTCCCACTCTGAGTGCTGCTTCTCTCAGCAAAAAAAAACCCTAGAAAGCTTCCATTTAATTGCCAAGAGGCAGCTTCCTTCCTGTCTGGCCTGCTTAGCTTAGAAGCAGCTTCGTGAGTCCAGCAGGGCATTGTCTGTGTGCCTTGTGGCTGAACGTTGTGTTCTGAATTGCACCATTGGGCTCCTACCTGTAGAAAGGCTTGACAACTGAAATAAGTTCAGAACAGTCACCCGAGGTGGTCGCACTGCCTGGCAGGATTGACTTCTTGGGAGGAGAGATTTGGGCTGCTCTGACTGCATTGTCCAGAAATTCAGTCATCCTGAAGAATTTCTGCTTTCCACAGGGATCCTGAGTTTGTCTTCTATGACCAGCTGAAGCAGGTGATGAATGCATACAGGTACGGCCCTCAGGTGTGCTCAGCTGCTGCCTGTCTCTGTAGCAGTGCCAGATGTCGCAGTTCCACAACTTCTTTTTTCTTGTTGCAGGGTCAAGCCAGCAATCTTTGACCTGCTCCTGGCCGTCTGTATAGCAGCCTACCTTGGTGTTGCCTACGTTGCAGTGCAGGTAGGAGAAAAGCAGGAAACAAACTTCTTATTTTCCTCGTAAATCACATTAGCTGTAAGAAGTGGTGCTTACACAGCCCCAGTGCCAAGTTTGGGAGAATGATGCCATCCCACTCTGAGACAAGTAATCCAGAACGGCTGGCTCTTCTGCTGTTGATGTTTCAGGCTGTGCTAAGGACAATCCCTTCCCACTCCTGCTGTTTTCTTTCCCAGTGCAAAACTACTTGGTGTTTGTTTGCTGTCACAAATTATTTGATCTTGTTCTGTCCGTCAGACATCTCAGTAGCTTTACTGGCTCAGAATGCAGTTAAAGACTTCAGTGAGCCTCGAAGGCATTTGAAACAGCGAACATCTTTACCAAGTGTTTGCATCTGCACAGTAGCAGTGATGCAGGTCTGCACAGAATTTCTGTAAGCTGCTGTTTTCTGTGCAGCCCCAATTAATTGGCACCACTGGATCCTAATTCACCGAATCCCACGCAGTCCTGAGGCTGTTGGTGATCCGGGCAAGGTGCTGCATTTGTACGTTGGTGCTGTTTTAAGCCTTTGAGTAAATTTTCTCCTTGTGTAGGGCAGTTTTTTTAGTAGAACTTGCAAGCACTTACAGGTACTCGTTTTTCTTCTGCTTCCAGAACTTCGGTCTCCTTTACAGGATGATACAGAGGTTATCCCTTAAAACCAAGCAGCAGTGAAGCGACAGGTCGTCCTGTGTACAGCAGCACTGAGCCATCGGTGAGCCCAGGAACCTTCTGCCTGCCGTTGAATCCTGCCGCTTCTCTTCCTCTCTCTCCTCTTTGCTATCCTAGAGAGGAGAGGAAGGCAGAAAGACAGCAAAATTTCAACTCCTATGCACCTTTTTAGGCGCTTCCCTTCCCCTCACTTGCACCAGGTTTGTTTTCCTTTGCTTTTTTTTTCGCGAGGGAAAAGCTCAGAGACTTCTGTAGCTCCTGCAAGTTGTTTAAACACTGAACAGCTGACGCTGAGCAGCTTCTGTGAGTGTAAACCCGAGTCCTGCACCTTCGTGGACATTTGTGCCATACAGCCAACTCGGAAGCTGAAACTACAGAGCAGATGTATTATCTCTGCCCAGCAAACCAAGGACTCAGAGCACTTGCTTCGAAGAAAATATGCACACGCAAATTAAAGAGAGTACTGTTAGCATGTTTTCTGATGGTACCTCTTCTTAAGTTTACTGCCTGGCTTTAGGGAGGTGTGCTGAGCAAGCAGTGTGTCTAGCAAGCATCTTTATGCAATTTGTTCAGACAGTGCAATAACTCATTCCCTTTTCTTGGAGGTACACTGTAAACAGTCTTGACTGTTACGGAGGGGATGAAGAAAGCTTGTTAAAACGGGTTCCTGCAGGAGGGCTCTTATTGGGACGCGCCATCCTGCCCCTGTTGGAGGATGCATTCTGCTTTGTACTTGATTTCTCTTCAAGTTTGTCCTTGCACAGATTGCTGCTGCCACTACGTGCTAAACTCTTGCTTGGTTTTTAAAGGCATCCTGCAGTCTCAAACGTTGCAGGATCACCTTCTGGGCTGTTTCGTGTATTTAGGCATTAATGGCAAGAACAGCCCTGCTCCTGCTGAGCTCTGGCCGATCTTCGTTCCTCAGTTTGTGCTTTCAGATGGGTTCTGGATTTTGGGGCTGTATTTGTGTCCATGTGCATCTCAGGGTCTCATTTTATGTTTTTGAGCTCTGTTATTTCTGAAAACGCAGTTCTCGACCTGCATGTATGAGCAAATTCCCCAGGTGCTCCCTGCTGCCTCCCTTCGCACTCCACCCCCCGTACGTAAGAAGGGAGGCGAGACACTTGGCCATTAAAAAAACAAGCCAAGAAACAACAAAAAAAAACCACAATCTGTTTTATGATTGTTGTTTTAAACACGGCTGGTTGGAGAACTGTAACTATGAGAGTGCATCTCGGAGCTCCCTGTTGTCCTTAGCAATCCTCACTTTTAGCTCTCTCCGCCTGGAAGTGTTGGCAGCCTGGCTGGCAAAGCTGGGAGGGGCAGGCAGCCATTGCTCTGGCATTGCCATCATCTGAAGTTTAAGCCTTTCTTGCACGCCACCACCACAGAGGAGGATGTTTCCTATTTCTGGAGAGCTGGCTGCTTTTTCAGGGCAGTGCTGTGCTCTGTTTACCCCCGGGTTCTGAATATATGAGCATTTTTGACCACAAGCCCTATAGGCTGGTTGTAGTTCTGGAGGGGAAAGGGGTTGAATTCCGCTGTCCTGCCACTCAAAAATGTCTTTCTGAGTCCATCCTTCATTTTTTGTGCTGTATACATTGAGGTATTTTCTCAGGCAACGATGACTGCATTAAAAAACAAACAAACTAGAAAACCCCTACTTTAAATAAAAGCAGCACTTGTTACAGAGGATGAAAAGCTCCTACGGGTTTGAACGATGGTGTCCTTTTTGTTTTGTATGCAAGGAATTCAGCTTTGTCTCCTTATCTGCATCACAGCTGCTCTACGCTCACTCCTTAGAAAAGGTTTTTTGATGGCCGCTGTCTGCGTCCTTTGGATGGGGACCAACGCACGTATTTCCATCCATCTCGGTTGTTCTTGCTGTTTCTCCCCCCTTGGCTTTGCCCCATAATGCGTGCTTTCTGCTATACTGAACGTGTAGCAATTTGTTCTTTAAAGGTTCTTTTCTTTTCCAGGAGAGCATGCAATGTCTGTGGCTCCTTGTCATATCAGCAGGTGGCATGGCACCGAGCGCTCCTCAAATATCATCCCTATGGGAAAACTTGCCTTTTCTTTTTCTTTTTTTTTTCTTGGAGTTCCTGTTTGAAATATGTCTCTCTGTATGCAGAAAGTGTTTGTGACAGGCCTCTGCCAAATGAATGTATAATGACTTCAGAAATTGGTTGCTGGAAGATGAGCTGTGGTTGTTTTCCACTGCACTTGGATGTCGCACGTACTGCGTGCTGGGAGGGTGCGGAGCTGGGCTGGGAGATGCAGGAGGTGCACAGAACAGCACCTGTCTCTGAGTGCCTGGAGGCAGCACCAGAGCTCTCCAGCTGCAGCCCATCCTTTATGTCTGTTACCCACGGACGGGGCACGTTTCACTCCATGTTACTTAAGCCACGGTAAATGAAACCACGGTACAAAATAGGAAAGTCAGAATTACCAGCAATCCTCCTTCAGCTTCACTTGGGGAACATAAAAATTGGCAAGAGAGAGAAGGACAGGCCCAAAGCATTCCTCTGTGCGTTGGAGACTCTCAGCTTCCACTCTTCCAGCTCTGTCCTAGTCGAGGTTATAGCATTAAAGCAAACACTTCAGTTCCTCGTGGTCTCAACTGTAAAGTAATGCTCCTGATGCAGTGCCAGAAGCAGCTGGCTGAAAACAAGATGAGTAAAGATGAAGGAGGAAAGTTCACACATCCCCAGGGGCAGTTGGGAATAGTGCACTGTTCTGTGCTTGACCATCATTTGTCCCACCATCTAATTGGTCCATCTAGCTGCCTGCTATAGAAAGTCGTTTTTACTACAGATAAGGGTTTATGCTTCTGATCAAAGTTTGTTTGTACTGAAGCCCTATATAGTTAAATTCCAACTTGCAGCTGGAACAGCGACCATCCTGGGAGTGAGCTTAGTGCCAGCGTTGCCACGTTTCCTCTGGGGAGATGACAGGGCAGCATGGAAATGTCCCCTCCTGCTCTGCCACGTTTTGAAGTGACAAGTGAATGGGTGCTGATTCATACTGCAGCACATCTGATGAATCTCACTGCCCGCGTGACACACAGCAGCAGCAACCCGGCGGCTGTTGTGCTAAAATAAAGGTTCTCCACAATGTTACAGAAGAGCTCTTGTAGCAGATTCTTGTGCTCTTGTTTTGTCCTGGCCTTTAATTGGGAGTTTGCCTGGCCTGGAAGGAAGGAGCATGACGAGCACATGCCCATGTATGTGCAAGAAGCCAGCAGTTACGCTTGTAGCCAAAAAAGCAGAACTTTGCCTGTTGTCCTGGTGCTGTCAGAGATCACAATGTGCAGATATCTGTGTTTCCAACACTGATTGGACTCTTTCTGTCCATTCCCCACCCCGGGCACTGGGGGTTACATGGGATTAGTTCAGGCTTTGTAGCTTATCTCCCAAATAAGAGAGGTTTACCCTTGTGAAATAAGCACTACTATGCAGTATGACCAGCTGGAAGGAGTGACTGCGATCTGTTTCAACCTTTAAGGCCCCACAGAGCCCCAAACTGCTGCGGGCGTCAGGTTTGGGTTTGGCTTTGTTTTAAACCACGCTCATAACACACAAATCAACGTAAAGAGCTTCCCAGCACCTCGGGGTCAGGCTGGATTTGGTGTTCAGAGCCATTCAGCCCTGAGTGAACGATGTGAAGGGAGGAGGTTTGGCCTCGGTGTGCTGTGGGCTCATCTCTGGTTTGCTCCATTCCCATTTGTAGCCATGGAACAATGTGATGTGGAACAGCTCGGGAGGACGTGTTGGTTTATCCGGTGTGGTTAACACAGCTGTTCATATCCTAAGGAACGTCGAGTGAATATCGAACAGCTGACAGCAAAGACAATGCGGTCGATGAACGTGCTATATTTTTTTTTTGTTTGTTTTCCCTGCTGATGTGACAGTATTTAATATTTTAACATTTTTCATTTCCATGTTTGTTTGTCCCTTTGGAAAAATAAACTACGAGTGAGAAGGTTTGGTGGCACGTTCATTGGGGAAGCGTTTACTGTGGAACCTGAGATATCCGCCTTACATGGGGAGAAGATCCCCATCCCCAAGGGATGGACTCCATCCCTTCTGTAGAATGAAAGTGAAGTAGTTGGATAGGAAAGGGCTGGGTTTACAGTCTGAGATGGGTCCTGGCACAGCCAGCAGTGCGTCCCCATTTATTCGGTGGGAGCGCAGCCCCGCGTCCCTCACAGCCCCTCAGCTTCCCTCAAGCTTCGCGCCTCCAGCCGCGAGATTGGCGGGAAGAGCAAGGGAGCCAGGGGATTGGCTGGAGGAGCAGAGGAGCCGCGCGATTGGTGGAGAGGCGGGATGGGGGCGGGGTTTGGCGCCTCGAGAAGGCGGGCGGGTCGTGGCTGTGGCCCTCACAGCCCTCAGGATGCCGAAGGCCGAGGAGCTGGCGGTGGCAAGCGGCCCGGGGAGCAGCCCGGAGGAAGAAGAGGAAGAGAAGGGAAAGGTAACCTCTGCGCTGGGGTTGCCAGGACGTGCCTGCTAGCTATGGTTTTTCTGAGTGAAAGTTGCCCTGTGAGCCCTGTGAGCCCTGTGAGCCCTGTGAGCCCTGTGAGCCCTGTGAGCCCTGTGAGCCCTGTGAGCCCTGTGAGCCCTGTGAGCCCTGTGAGCCCTGTGAGCCCTGTGAGCCCTGTGAGCCCTGTGAGTAGTGGATACTGTTAGTGAGCACAGGCACTGAAGGCTCAGGGGAGGCCTGCAGCTTTTAGACCATGCTGTTGAAAATGGTGATCTCTCTCTCTCCAGAAAAGGAAGAAAGAAATGCCTTCGAAGTCAGAGAAGCGTCCCAAAATGGAGGCCAAGCCTTCGAGAATGGCAGCAAAACGCCAGGGACGGGACAGCGAAGAAGAGGGCATGTTCCAGGTATGGAGGGCACAGCCCCCTTCCTCTTCGTGCTTCTCCTCATACCTTCCTTTCTTGGCACAGGTCTCCCCTTCACCTCCTCTGTAGCTGAATTGGCTTCTTGGGATGCCTTCTGCTCCCCTGCTGCTCCTCTGGTGTTGTGAGCAACCCCATGGGCTGCAGAGCAGCTCGTTGTGGAGCAGGGCTCAATGCTGGCTCTGTGTTCCTGCAGATTGGGAAGCTGCGCTACGTCCGAGTGTCCTGCTTTAAGGGGAAGGTGCTGGTGGACATCAGGGAGTTCTACACGGACAAGGAAGGGGACGTGAAACCGGGGAGAAAAGGTACTGCTGGCTTCTCTGGGTGGTATCTGCAGGCTGCGCTGGGCTCTCCCAGCCTGCCTTTGGTTTTTCACTGATGGGTCACTATTCAGCTTAGACCTTTTGCTTTGAGACTTTAACAATGACTTGTCAGCTTGCCTTGAGGTTCACAGGCCCCAGACCGTTACATTGCTCTTCTCTCCTGCCAGGCGTGCTGTAGGGCTCACCAAAGATGCAGCTCCTGTGAGACAAATTGAGGAATGTTTTGATTCTTCCTATTGATTTTTGTGTTAAGGCAGATGAATTTCTTTGAGCTTGGTTTGCTCCATAACCACTAAGCACGGTTTTCCTTGCAGAAATTAATTTCCTTCAAGGAAGAGACTGCTATAAATTACTCAGAGGGTGTTGCTTACCCTGGAAGTTGGGAGCAGGGCAATGAAACCTTTCTGTGCCCGTTGGGGTGGAGAGGGAAAGGAGCATTGTGGGCACCTTCCAGGCTGGAAAAAGCACACTTGCAACCAAAGACAGAACATCTGTTAGCTAGAATAGAAATCAGGAGGAAATGTTTTTCATTTAATTAATGCCTCTGCTGTTTTTTCTCAGGAGTTGTTGGCCCCTGATTTTTATCTAGAGAAATTAATAAAGCTCAGCCCTCATTCTTTAACAAAGTCATAAGGAACAAGTTGATAAGGTTTAGCTGGAACCCACTCTGCAATTCCATGACTGTATTTGTTTCCTAAAGGAGAGGGAAGGGAAATGAAGACTTTATCTCTACTGGTCTTAAAAATAAAAAGCCAGCTCTTTTCTAGAGTTTAAGCTATAGTCGTGGTTTCTTGTTAGCAGCAGCTTTTCTAAATAGAGCTAGAGCTGGCATTTCCTTTGGGTGGTGGAAAGGATGGTTCTCTAACTGCTGGGTACAGCAAGGCTTTCCTAAAATCACTTTCCAGCTCACAGAGGTGGGAATTTTCCCAAGGAACAGAATACAAGAGGTTGCAGAACTCCTTGAAAGGCAGCTTGATCTTCTGTTCTCACACAGTGCTTTTGTGATAGCACTGAGTACTTGCTGATATGGATGCTGAAGCACTGACACAATTGCTGTGCTCAGCAGGCTGCCCTTGTTTCTTTTCTGGGCTCAGGCTGCACCTTTTCCTTCTGTAACTCTTTCGAAGGAGCTGCTGTGGGATGCTGCTTGATGCTGACTGCTTGCTCCCAACGCCCTTTCTGCTGTTTCCAGGCATTGCTCTGTCTGCAGAACAGTGGAACCAGCTGAAGGAGATAATTCCTGAGATTGATGCTGCAGTCAAGAAATTCTGAGATGGAGGATGTTGGACGTCTTCAATCTGTTTTGTTCCCCTGGAGTGAGCTGAGAACGATGGGGCCAAGAAATCTCACCTGGCGCTTTTCCTTGGCCACGTGGGCTTTTCTGCACTGAGGTGGTGGTAATGAAAATGGAAATGTCTCTGACACTTGTAATGAGCACGTGGAACTTGAGCCAGTGTAAGGATTTCAACCCTCCTGGTCTCAGGGAGACACGAGATCCGTGCGAGTGAGGGAGCTGAGCAGCTCTGAGTGCTTGGGAGGACACAGCTGCAGCCTGGCTTTCCAGGGGGCACGGCTGCCAGTCTGCAGCTTTGGCTGCTCTGCATCTTTTCTGTCCTCCACTTGGTTGAGTGCTGAGTGAGATGGCTTATATACCTCAAGTCATCATCTTTTCTGTCTTTTCCACTTGCCATTCTGGCTATTTCAAGTATCCTCTGCGTTGTTGGGATTCCTTTCATTTTATTTTTTTTTATTCATGGAGTGAAGGAAGCTGTTACACTTCAGAGAATGGTTGGTTTGTAGAGGGTGAACACGCACAATAAATGCATTGGTATTACAAAGAGTTGCCAGCCTGTGAAATACTGCACTTCAGCTCCTAGTTTCAGGTGTCTGCAGGTTGCTGTTCTTTCAGGAGTGCTCTGTCCTGTTTGTTCTCACACATTCCCAATACTCCTGTGTAGAAGCAGTCAGATAGCAGCCTGCTCCAGGCCGTGGGGAGGAAGAATGGCAATCATTCAAAGAAACTTTGGAGGCTTATTAAAGAGGGAAATTAAAAGCCTAAGATGGCAAGCTATGGGAAGAATAGAGAGAGAGAGGGTATTTTCTGCTTGGGCTCCAAATGCTTCACGCTCCAGGATCAGCTGCAGCAAGCACAGCCCTCCTCAGCAAGACTTCAACAGACTTTGCAGCAGCCTGCGTCTTCTGTCTATTTTGGGTTCTCTCCTTGCCCTGGTTTCCATAGTATCCGAGTGCTTCCTGCTCTTAAATATATCCCTGTGACACTTGCAACACCTTGGTGGAGTAGGAGGTACTGGAGCCGTTGTTCTGTAGAGGTGCTGGGCTGTGACAGCGCGGGGCTGAGTGCAGGATGTGGGGCGGAGCTGTGAATGGAAAGTAGGCTTTCCTAAAGGCTGAGTTCCGAGCTGCTGTCACTTCCAGTAGGGATAGCAGGAGGGCGTGAGGGGAGGAAAACCATCAGACCATCTCAACTGAGTGAAGGGCTCAGGGGTGTGAGGATGGGCAGCTCAGTGACTGCTGCCTTCCCCCTTGTCCTGTGCTCACACAGCAAAGTGCTGCGGCCCTCTGGCCGGTGGGAGCCTGGGTGTGCTGCTGTGCTGTGTCACACAGCCGGGCGGCTCACGCTGCTCTTGGAAGTGTGGCAGTGCTCGGGCTGAGAGCTCTTGGCTGCGTGTGATTGTGCAGAGGTTGTGCTGCTGCTCACCTCGGGTCATCTAACAGCGAGTGCAGGGCTGTCGGTCCTGATGGCTGTTTGTCAGTACAAAGATGAAGCTTTGTGTGTGGGCAGGGCTGCAATTACTGCTGTCCAAGCCCCTCTCCTGCTTCCTTGGCAGAAAAGCTCTGCTGGTTATGAAGGCTTGCTGGGTGCTCCTACTGTGTGTGCCAAAGGTATGAACCCGTGGTGCTGGGAAGGCTTGGCCGTTCTGTCCCAGCCCTGGGGAATCAGATGGAAGGTTGTAAAGCAGCCATTTCCATCCACGATGCCCAGTTGGGAGCAGAGCTGAGAGGAAGCAGAGGCCAATCTTATGAAAGCAGCTGCTTCATAAGGAGCAGAACTGTGGGCTGGTTGGCGCTTCAGTGTCACCCCGATGTAGCAGAGATGGGAGCAGCCCAGGCCACCCGAAACGTGCTGCTTTTCTGCTGCCTCACAGCATCCACAGCAGCCGGAGGAGCTGCTGGGACGGCAGCCCCCGTTGTCACATAGGGAGGCAGGTGTGAGCTCGGGGGCGGCGGCAGCCGCTCCGCTATGGCTGCGCCTCACCCGGCGCGGCCTGAGCGGGGTCTGCCGGGATCCGCAGCCGGAACGGAGCCGCGCCGCTTCCTCCCCGAGCATCGCTCGGAGCGCCATCGCCCACCGCCGCCCCGCAGCGCCTCCGTACCGCCGTGCGCCGCCAGGGGGCGCCATAGCGCGGTCCTTTGTGGCTGCGCGGCGGCGGCGCGGGCGGCGGGGCCGTTCCCAGGCGCGCTGCCTCCCCCGTCCGCCCGCAGCCGCGCCGGGCGCGGGGCATGGCCAGACTCCGCGAGGGCGAGGCGAGGAGGCAGCCGCAGCCGCCGCCGCTCCCGCCCGCGCCGCAGCCCCCGCCGCCGCGCCGAGCCTCCCCCATGAGCAGCAGCGGCGGCGCGGAGCCCCCCGCGCAGCCCGACAGCATGAAGGACCTGGATGCCATCAAGCTCTTCGTGGGGCAGATCCCGCGCAACCTGGAGGAGAAGGACCTCAAGCCGCTCTTCGAGCAGTTCGGCAAGATCTACGAGCTCACCGTGCTCAAGGACCGCTACACCGGCATGCACAAGGGTGAGGGGTCCCCCGGCACGCGGCGGGGCACGGCCTGCTGGCGGGGGCGGCTCCTTGTGGGTCCTGCGGGACCACCCCACGCGCGACCACCGCGTTCCGCAGCCGATCCCCCCATTATGTTCCATCTCCCTCCTTCCTCCCCCCCCCACCCCTTGCTTCCCTCAGGTGAGGGTCGGCACCCCCGAACCGCCGCCAAGGGGCGGAGATGGGGTCGGCGCCGAGAGATGGGCCACACCGGGTCGTGCTGCGGCTCCGCGGCTGCCCCCGCTGGGAGCCGGGCCGGTGCTGTGACAAAGGGCCGGTGTGCGGCTGGCTGTGTGCGGGTCACGGCCCGTGGTGGGCAGGTCGCGGCCGGAGGCGAGGGGTCGGGAATCCCGCGGTACAGAGCAGCGTTTTTCCCTGTGCTCTCAGCCGTCCCTGGCTGCGATACAGCAGTGCAACGGTAAAGTCTGCATAACAAAGAATATTAGCGGTCGGTGTGCTGTTTACCGCGGCCTTTAGGAGAGATGAGAGGGGCCTTCTGGAGTGCCGGATCGCTGAAAGACCTTCAGTAGATGCAAAAAAAAAGAAAAAAGTTCGGGGGGGCTTGTTTAGCTACAGTTGTTGTGTTTGAAAGCCGTGTTTTGAATAGCCGTCGTGTTCTGCATGTCAGCTCCCTCTGTGGAGCCGTTCCAGCTCAGTCTTAGCAGGTGTTTAGGATCTTACAATCACCACCGCTCAGGCACTGAGTGGGAATGCACAGAGCCCATTTGCTGTGCCGTTTGATGTAGTGATCTCAGCACCACTCCCTGGCACGCTCAGATGGAACCTGCAGGGAACCCACAGTAAGTACCCTTAAAGCTGTCAGAGCTCAGCCCTCGGAGCTGTGCCCTGAGATGCTTTGTGATGGAAGGAGCGTGAGTCGCATCCAGCCCTGATGCCTTTGGTTTCTTCTTGTGGAGAACACTTAAAAAAGCCAGCAAGCCCAGTGCTTCTGGACTGAACAGAGAGGAGAAGGGATGCGGAAAGAGAAGTTTATTTCCAAGCAAAAGGTCTAATCTAACCCTGGTGGAAAAATAGAAAAGTTCCTCATTGAAGCCTAACAGAGTTGGGCTGGCTTGGATTTAGCTAAAGGTGTAAATTGTGACTTAGAACCAAGATGTGTTTGTGTGTGTGTGCACGGGGAGCCCAAACCTGTGACCATCTGACGGTAAGCAGTGAGCTTTCAAGGCTGGAGGGAGGAGAATGGACCCAAGGCACGAGGTGAAGGCACATTTCATTGCAGTTGGCTTACTGAATATGGACCGTGGTTATTTATGCCTCTGGAGCCAGATTCTAGAGATTCTATTAGATAAGGGAGTGAAGAAATCAAACACGTAATCTAGGCGTCCCTGATCCCAGCGTTCCCCTCCCATCCCCCTGGGTCTGGCTGTGTTGGTGCAGGAGCTGCTCTGCTCCCTGTGTTACCAGCAGGGTGTTGGCAGTGGCACCCAGGCAGGGCTTTGCTTCCCCAGGGCCGTGGAAGGCTTTGGCAGATCCTGTGCACCAATCCCTGCACCGTACAGAAACCATCATCATCCTTGGTAGGTTGAAATATTTTCTCTCCCCGTGTTCCCAGATCCAACTGACGGCTTGCAGGCATCTTCCATCTGCTTTTTCCTTCTCCAAAATGAGAAGCACTCGTCTGAGAGGCCAGCACTGCTGGCAAAGACCATCAGCTTTTCTTGCAGCCCCTTGCACCTTGACACCAGGAGCCGAGCAGCTCCTTCTGCTTCCAGGGTGGATGGAAAGGTGGAAAAATAAGGTGTTCTTTGTGCCCAGCCAGGGGCAGTAAGCTGGGAGTTGGGCTGTGGAGTCCAAGAACCAAACCCTGTGGGCTGTTCTTCACCTGTGCTGAGAGCTGGGGGATTTGGTGGAGGTAGAGGAGGCGGATGGAGACATGAACTCAGTTACGACACGGTTTTGGTAGAGCCTGTTTATTTATGGTCTCAGTAACCTGGCTACTGGCAGTTGGTACTGTTCCAATTCCCTGATATTATTTATGAGGCAGTGTTTCTATTTGTGTTAATCACAGGTACATTTGCATGTTAATGGCGGTGTTTTCCTTAATGCTGATGTCTTTACAGAAAGAGCAGGGAGCTGTTTATTAGAGCAGGCTCTTGGAATGGGTCAGAGGGCTCTGAGCAGGGAGAATGGCGAAGAAAATGCTGTCCCCAGTTTCCAGGATTGGGCATAAAGCAAGGAGTGCTCTCGTAGATGGATTTCCTAGCAACGTCCGCGGGAGAGGAAGCAGGGAAGCTGTACTGTGAGATATGGAGCTCAGCTGCTGGGGAATGGCATCACAAGAGCAGCCCCTCTCATGGGGCATCTGGAGACAGGTGAGTGACTTTTCCAAAGGGCAACAACAGCCTCATCCTCCTGTGCCTCACCGGCAGCTGAGTTTTGACTCAGCTTCTGTAGGCTTGAAGATAAGCAGCCTGCTGACTCCATGCTTCCCCTGCTGTAGTGTTTGACAGGATTTTAAATGGGAAGTTGAATCTGGCAGGCCCTCTCTTCTGCAAACTGACAGCCTTTTCTTACTCAAGGCCTTCAGCTGCCGATGTCTGGAGTAACATTCAGGATCTGAAGGGGTTGAAATCCCAGAGTCCTCGTGTGGTTTGGAGGTAGAATCAGGCACGGCGTATCTTCTTTTCGCTGCAGCATCTTGCAAGTGGAACAAGGCTGGGTTCTGCTTGCAGGGAGCTGAAACCCTCCTGCAGGCAGTGGGAGGTGGATGGGCAGGTAGCAGTTTGACGCAGCTCAGCCTACGCGTGGTTCTCAGAGAGCAGCACTCACACAAGCTGTGCTGCCACCCCTGCAGTTAGCCAAGGGCCGTGCAGCCCGTTGCCTCTTAGAAGCAAAGCCAAAACATGATGAAAATGCCAGTTCTGTCCATTGAGGGGGCATCCAGCGCCGGGAGGTGTGAGACCACGCGTGGTGTGGTCCCAAGGTGAAGCTGTAATTCATGGGACAGGAATTAGTTTCAGTTTCAGACAGCTGGTAGACGTATATCCATGCAACCTGTGGAGGGGGTTTCCTGCTAACTTCACCATCCTGTTTGTTTCAATGCCCAGCCTCCCTGAATTCCTGCCTCCTGGCTGTTCTTGCTGTCTTCTTGTGCTGCAGACCGGCCTCTGAAAGCCAATGACTGGTCAAGTCCGTCCTCCCCTCCTGTTTATCTTTTTGCAAGGTTTAATGAACTAATTACTCATGGTCACACGCACAGGGGAGCTGAAGGAGAGCAGGTGCCAGAGGGTGGCAAAGCAAAGCACTGCCATCAATAAATGCTCTCTCTGGAGGACAGAGTTTGCCTCCTGTGAGCTCTCTGTGCAGTAGCAGTGTGCCATCGTTCCCCGTCTCTGTGGACAACCTGTGTTGGGATTTTCAGTTGGATGGCGTTTGGTTTCCTGAGAGCCCCAGGGCTCTTCCAGCACCATCACAGCAGGCACAACGCTCTGGGTGCTGGAAGTGTCCAGAATGCCATAAGCCTGCTGCCACTGACCTGAGTCCGTGGTCAGGCACTGCAATGGCTGCCCAGGGAGGTGGTGGAGTCACCGTCCCTGGCAGCGTTCAAGAGGCGCCTGGATGAGGAGCTACAAGATATGGTTTAGTAGCTTGTGGTAGTAATAGAAATGGGAGGGTGGTTGGACTAGATGATGTTGCAGGTCGTTTCCAACCTTGTGATTCTGTGATCCTGTGAGTCTGCTGTTAGCTAAAACAGGAAATGCAAAACGAGAGAGAAGTGGGCCCCTCTGCACCCCTGTGGTTGCTTTCTCACTGCTGAGGGGATTAATGGGGAGAGAAGCACTCTGCTCTCGTCTTCTTTTCTGGGAGTCTCTGTAAGGCTCAGAGTTTTAGGAGGAACCCACCAAAGCCATGGTAAGCAAGGTCCTGTCACAGTGTGGAATCTCTTTCTGCTTCCACGAGCTTCTGGTATTTCTGCAAGCTTCACTGGTGCTCTGCTTACTGGCTGCATCCTCAGGAGTAGCAAGAGATGATGTCTCTTCAGAGAGAAAGATGTTTTCCCCCAAGTATTTCTTTCCATTGACAGGCTTAGTGCTTCTGGAAAACCCTTTCCTGCATTTCTGACCAGGGCTTTGACTTTTGCATCCCATCTCCAGCTCATCTGGCTGTGGGGGGACAGCAGTCGTGTTGTCCAAAGGTTGCAGCTGAGCTTCTTTACTCCTTGCTCTTTGCAGCCTCCTGCATTTCTGCTGCTTAGAAGCAAACGTGAGCTTCTCAGGTACAACAGGCTGATGAGCAGGCTTTTGTACAAGGTTAATGCAGACTGATGATCTCAGTACAGACATTGTGTGATTTGTCCCAGCCCTGCAGAGCAGCAGACCATTGCAGTGGGTGGAAGCGGACAGGAAAGCATCTGGGTTTGGAACTTTGAATCTGTGCGTGTCAGAAATGGGCTCTGTGGTTACACGAGTGCTTTTGAGGGGTGAGAGAAAGCAAAGGGATGAGAGAAAGCAAAGGGGTGCATCTCCCCCAAAGTGAGGCCGGCTGCCTCTGCTACCTGCATGTTTCCTGTCCCTGCTGTGCTTGTTAAATAAGCTGTGGATCCCACATCTGGCCTCGGTGCAGCATTCTTGGTTCCCAACGCATGCAATAAGGAGCTTTAATTCTCTGTTAGAGGCGTCCAGTCCTGTATGTGTGCTATTCATGGAGGGTGGTGGCTTTGTGGTGTTGTTTTTTCTAGCAAGAGCTGTAAGGACGGCTATGATTTGCTCAGCTGCAGCAATTTCTGGGAGCCGGGATGGAAGAATAGCATAATCTGCTGCCATGGGTTGGGATTGTCTTGAGCAGCTGGCTTCCACATGGCCTGAAAACATTCTGTACTGTGGAGCAGAGGGAGAGCTCCATGCAGGCTTCGTCCTGTGCCCCCCGTTGGATCCATGGGGCTCTGAAGTGGTTTTGGAGGCAGAAGAGCAGGCTTTGGTTGGGCTGCACCGATGCATCTGCGAGTCCAGCACAGCTCTGGGCACGTTGGCATTCAGTGCCAGGCCGAAGGGACACGTCTTGCTTCTGCTGAGGATGGGAAATGCTGCTGGGAATAGGAGGGAGATGAGTGAGGGAGTCACACGCGTCTGAGTCTGTTCTCCAGCCTCATCTGAAACAACTCAAGTGACAGAGCTCCAGGCACTTCCCCAGGGAGATCATTCCACAGTCTAATAAATTTCCCTCTGCTAGGACATGTTTCTTGATAATCAGCCAATTTTTCTTCCTTTGGTTAGTTTCGTGTGATTGTTCTGAGCATCAGAGCACCCAGAGATGATCCCTTTTCTTCCTGGAGGGACCACAGTTCTTCCCCTCATCCCCTATTCCAGTTTTAGGCTAAGATGTTGGGTCAGACTTTGGCTGAGAACGTCAGGATCCGGCCTTTTCCTTATGCTTTACATCTCACTTCCTCAGTCAGTGCTTGCAGAGTGCGTTGTGCTTTGCTGTTCCCCATTTCCCCCATCGTGGCTGTGTGCACACTGCATGGATGGCAGTGTGGCACAGAAAGCCAAGCCTGTCCTGCTGTGGCTTTCTAAGGTTCCATGGGGCTGGATCGTGATGCTTCTCAGGTTTTGCTTTTGCTTCGTCCATGGCTTGTTTTATTTTGTATCAATAGCCATATTGGTCCCTGCACCCTTCTGTTCTTTGTGTCTTGGGCTGTTTCTCCACAGGCAGTGCTACCCTGCTGTTTGCTCTCCTGTTGTTTCTCACTTTGCTCAACACCTGTTTCACATTGATGCGATTCCCTGGGACCCCTTGCCATGGCTGAACAGACCTCGGATGAGACCTGCAGGGCCTTTAATGTTATTTCTTTGCCTTTTTCCCTAGAGACTGCAGTACCTCCAGATTTCATAACATTTGCTCCTTTAATTAGCAAACCTTCCACTCTCCCTCTGCTAATGAAGAAGTCAGGTTTCACACAAGGGCTGTCCTGGGCACTCCATCTTTAGCAGGACAGTTGGAGCACAGGTCTGCTGGCACAGGCCAGTATTTAGGTACCTTGGTCACCTGCTCTTACCAAAGAGAAATACTATGTTGCTGTGCATCTGCAATTGCATGTTTAACGAGAGGCTTGCTGTGTCCCTGCAGGTTGTGCATTCCTCACGTACTGTGCCAGAGACTCTGCTATCAAGGCCCAGACAGCACTGCACGAACAGAAGACTTTGCCAGGGGTAAGTTCCAGCACACTGTGGCACGGGTTGGCGAGCAGGAGGTTGCTGGGGAGGGAGCAGGGATGTAAAAGTGGCCTGGGAAAGAGGAGCGCTCTTTGCCCAGCTGCTGCTCTTTGTCTGTCCTACCAAGGCTGCCCCACGTAACTCCAGCCATCCCTATTTCTGTGCTGTTCCTTGGTCTCAGTGGTGGGATGTGGCACCTCCAGCTGTGTGCTGCTGTCATTAGGGAGCTG
The DNA here is from genome assembly GCF_019238085.1 of Lagopus leucura. NCBI lineage: Eukaryota > Metazoa > Chordata > Aves > Galliformes > Phasianidae > Lagopus > Lagopus leucura. Next base: position 36,145 of record NW_024965324.1, read on the forward strand.
TGCTGCTCTTGGGGTGATGTTTGTGTCCTCGGCCTGCACTGCAGCCATGCTGGGAAGCTGACAGGAGTCACAACAGAAGGTACCAGATCCTTTCCTTCCAAGAGCACAGAACTTGCTGGTCCATCTGCTCCCAGTTCCAGCAGACTGTGGTGCCTGGGCACTTTGCTGGGTGGATCTGTGCTGATCTCCATCAGCTTCTCAGAGGAAGAAACGTACTTGGCACGTCCCATAGTTTGGAATAGCAATGAGTTATATAGATGAAACCAATTCTGCTGCAGTAACTGTGGCTTCAGGTGAGACCTGCTCAGTTTACATCTGTGCAGAGAGCAAAGTGCAGTAGGGATCCTGAGCAGTCAGCTGCTTTGGGTCAGGTCCCTCATTGCAGGCAAGCCTCTGCTTCCTTGGGACCTGCTGGTGAGCTGGGGGTTTTGAATCAGTGCCATTCCTGCTTCAGTGCAGTGTGAGGGCTTTGACTGGGCAATTCCCTCGCTGTGCTGAGAGGGCTGAGCAAACGCACTGGAAAGGTTCATTTGTAGTTGAGTAGGTGGAGGAGCTGGGTACTTGTAGACAGAAGCTCGCAGGAGGCCCTGAGTGCTCAAGGCAGCAGGATAATTAATGTAAACCAGGGGACTCTGGAGAAGGGTTAGAAATTCTTAGCCATAATGTTTCCTCTTTAACCCATACAGGTCCAGTCTGCTCCCCTCCCAGCTCCCCTGAAGACCTTTACACACACACATATTTTCCTGTTTGTGTATCTGTGCTCTCTTTTCCCGTGGGCTGGCATCATAGGGCCAGGAAATGTGCCTCTCTCGATTGCCACTTGATAGAATCTTTACAGTTTCAGGTTATGTGAGGACAGCAGAGGGGCAGAGTGCAGACAGCCAGGTTCTCAGCTGCCATTGGAGTTAATTCTGTGTAATCTGCTGTGTGCAGTGGTCCTGGGCAGAGCAGGCAGACTGTAAGAAATAGCTGAAGGATGGAGGAGCAGCTGTGATGAGTCATGGTACAGCAGTGTGACACAGCCACGGCCCTGCCCAGGGTTACAGGCACCCTGGCAGGTTGTTCCTGCGAGGCTCAGCGCGTTCAAAGCCATCTCAGTTTTGCTGCATGCCTGCATTGGGGATCTTCTGCATGGTCTGCTGTGTTTGTGCTGTCAGTGCTTAAAGCAGCAATGCAAAGCGCGTCTGTTTGGGGTGTGATGATCTAAATGTGATCATCTATTTTGTTAAGGGAGGTGTAAGAAAAAGCAGTGTGTGCTAGCTGAGCGCTTCCAAACATGTGAATCTTGAGACAGTTAATGAGCAGTGTGCTGTAATTAAGCTTCGGGATTAAGATACAGATGAACTGTGCTGTATGTGGAGCTGTCGATCTTCAGGCTGGCAGCTTGTTGCTTTATCACACTGCAGTCCTCTTTTGGGAATTCCTTCTGTGAACGAGAAGGCAGGAGGTCATTTGACCACTTCATTCATTTAGAGACGGTCACTACCAGAACGAAACGGCCTCTGTTGTGATTTGGGCAGAGCTGATCTTAGCGTGGACATGGGCTGCTTGACCTGAGGCAGCTTCCAGCCCCCTCTTCTTAACCTGGATTGCCTGTTTCCATAGAGTATCACCCATCCCAGTTGGTCACAGAGAATATTCTGGAACTTAGGCACAGGCAGGAGTGCTGGGTAAGTGATTGTTTCCCTGCTGTGGGAGCAAGGCTGTGACGTTTCTTCTGTATGCATTCACAGCTGGAGCGTCTTCTGAGGAACTGTGGCAAAAATTCTCACCAACAATATGGTGAGGACCCTAACATAGGACAGAGAAGGGAACTTAGTGGACCACAGCTCTGGGATTTCAGTACGTGGGCTGTGGTCTGCGTTTTTTGGTTCATTTTACCCATTTCATGTCTTATTAGAGAATGGCAGGCAGAAAGTTTAAGAGCATGTGGTGTTGTTGTGTGGGTAACAAACTTTTATCTGAATGCATGACCAGGGGGCAGCACCTTCAGAGGCAGCAGAGACTGGAACAGACACACCATGGCTTTGTTGGCTGTGCTCCTCTTGCTGTTGTGTTGCAAAGCAGCTGGGGATGCCACAGGAATGAAGTTCTCCCTTTGTTGGTCTCAGCACAGCACAGACTGGTGGTTGATCTCAAACAAATGGCTTTCTTGGTCTGTGTGCTAATGGCAGGCTTGGGGAGATGCTGTGAACCGGTTTCTTCTCGGTCCTCGTGCTGTGAGCATGCAGCTTGGCAGGTGATCCGGAGCAGGGCTGCTGGTTCTCTTCTCACATCGATCTCTGGGTTTGCTCTACACCCACGTGTGCTACCTGTGCTCTGTGGGTTGGATGTGAGGGCTGCCAGCCCAGGGAACGCTGCCACGCTGCTCCAGCAGTGTCATGCCTGCAGCGTGGCTGTCCTGAGCTCTTAAATGGCTGCTGATTACTGTCGGTTTTCTGCATAAATCAGTGGCAATCACCGTGGTCTCTGTTGGCTTTTATGGTGTTTCTGGCAAGTTCTCTCTTCTGGGGGTGAAATCCTCTTTGCGCTGTGATTTTTATTTCGTCTGTTTATCTTTAAGCGGCAGCTAAATGGAATCCAAGTGTTAAACTCAAAATAGCGTGTTTTGGACAGTGAGGTTTAGCATCTTTTTCTGAAAGCAGCCAGATTTTCAGTTCGCTCCCTTTCCCAAGGCGTTGGTTCAGTCGGGGTGCAAAGCAGGGAGGCTGTCAGCTGTGCACTGCGTTACCTGCAGCTCGTGTTCAGAGGCACAGAACACCTGTGTTGTCATCAGAACTGCTGCCGGTCCAGTCTGCAATTAACAAGTGCTTGGATTCTCCCTTGGGAAAGGAATGATGGAGCTTCCTAGAACAGAGAGGTCAGGTCTGCGAGGTTTGAGGAAGGACAAGCAGCCCGTGGAGGCCGAGCAGAAGCAGATTCTTTGGATCTGAAATGCAGAGAGAAAACCAATTTCTCGTGCTCCTTCTTAAATCCATTGTCCTCTTCAGCTGCCAGCCAGCCTAGCAGCATTTCACCTCCTCGCTGCTCCCTGGCTCAGTGAGATGATATTATATCTCAATAACCCATGCCTTTGATTCGTGATTGTGCCTTCACTTTGCTGAGTTCTGAAAGGAACTGGAGAGGTTATTAATGACGCACAGTGATCACACACCAAGTTAAAGCCTCTTGCTAAGTGAAATTGGAGGGAAAAGCAGCCAGCTTTTCAGCGTTTCGCAGAAGCGCTTTGTGTTGCTTTTCATTTGCAGGGAGACAGTTGCAAATTACGTAAAATTGCTCCTGAAGAAGGGAAAGAAGAATGGAGGGAGAGAAGGGGAGGGAGGATTTTTTAAAAAGTAATTCTTCTGGCGAGATACAGTTCCTGTTTTATTTCTACGCAGAACAAAGAAGGGCTTGCTGAAAGGTAGGCGAGTAAGTGGCAGAAATTGGTATTGATCCAAGCTGGGAATATGGGCAGTTGGAGAGCAGCAGTGGGGGCACTAAAATGCAGGGAAAGAACTCATGGATACAGCGAGGGCTTGGGAATGCAGGGCCACAGGAATGGAAAATTACGGCCAGCAGCAGCACTAGAGCAGAGAGAGACTCTGGGAATGCACCAGAGGTTGAGATGCAGCAGCAGTAACTCACATGGCTGGGCATCAGGATTAATGCAGAGACACAGCAGTGAGTGGAGAGCATCCCTGTGGGCAGGCTGTGCCTGTGCTGCCAGGACGTGGGCTGCCTCAGGATCCACAGCACGTGGTGGTGTGAGGGAGCACGGGGCCTGAGAGGGGCTGGAGGTCAGAGCACCTCATTCTGCCCCTTTGTCCAAGCAGTTGTGTGAAGCCAACGTGGAGCAGTATGTGTGAAGTGGTTTCTCTGTGTGAACAGGACAGGCATTGCAGCTGAGGTGCAGTGTGGGGTCTGAGCGTTGTTTGGGGGCTGATGTTCACTTGATTGAGGTGGTCTTTGTGCTTTGAACCCTTGGGCAGAGCAGGGAGCCCCTGAGCAGGCAGCAGCACAGGTGCCCGTTCACTGCAGAGGTGAGTGCAAATGCTCATTCTATCCAAGATTTGGCTCAAGGGGCTGAGAACTAAGGGCAAGGCAAGGCAGCAGCCCTACGAAGTACACACCCTGAAGAGGCAGAGGGAGAGCAAGCTGCCAAGGCAAACATTGCTGCTTGCAGCCTACAGAGTTGGAAGGATAAAGAAATTAAAGGTCAGCACCCACTCCTGCATGCTGTTCAAAAATGCACATGCAGGTTCTGTCCTGTGCACAGGCACATCCCATCCATCCCTCCCATCCTCTAGACATTGCTGCCTTTTGCACAGCTGGGCTCTCATGGCTTGTAGCACAGAGCTTTGGCTTTTGTCTCCCAGAGCTGGCGTATTTTCTGGCAAGCTCACCTAAGGTGGTGAGCATGTTCCTGTGTGTCTCCTCTGCTGTCGGAGAAATGTTCCCAAGGTGAAGACCAAAGAAGAGGTAGGAACATTCTTTTGCTATAGGAGAGGTGGAGAGGTAGAGCATGGTGAGGGGTGAGAGGGGACTCTTGAATGAAGGTGTGTGGAGTCATGGGATGGCTTGGGTTGGAAGGCACCTGTAAGATCAAATGATTCCAGCCCACCTTCACAGGCAGGATTGCCAAGCACTAACACAGGCACTGGACCAGGTTGTGCAGGGCCTCATTCAGCCTGGCCTCGAGCACCTCCAGTCATGGGGCATTCACATCTTGTCCGAGAAGTGGAGAAGTCCTGGAGCAGGAAGCTCTGAGAAAGCAGGTTGCACCTTTCCCTTCTCATCCCATTCAGATGTTGCCTTCACTGCCCCTCTAAGGCCCACCTGGTGCTCCCTCACCCTTGGCAGCCAGGAGCAGCACCAGGCTCCTGTAGAACATTTCAGAAAGCCCCCTGCCCTGCTGCTGGGCAGCGGTGCCACTGGCAGAGCCCCCCAGGTGTGAAGGAAGGAGGTCCTGCCTGAAGATGAGGGGCAGGGGGCTCAAGAGCTGCTCCCTCAGCCCCTAGAATGGAGCCAAGCAGAATCCCACTGATTGAACCTGCCAGCCTGCTGCAATCCCAGTTACCTGAACATTTTGAACCCGTCAGCCAGTTGTTCACCCACTGAACTGTGTGTTGATGTAGCTGGATGCTGGGCATTTGGTACAGAAGCACGCCGTGAGGAACTGCGTTACAAGCTTTGCTGCAGTCCAAAAAGATGACATCGACTGGAAAACAACATGGGTAACCTTGTCATAAAACTAAATTAAGTCAGCTAAACAGATGAACCTGCCTCTTGAACCCCCTCTTGGCTACGACCAGTGACCACGTTGTCTTTCAAGTATTTCTCAGTAACTCCCAGAGTGGATCTCTGTAATTCTGTCAGGCACTGAATTGAGGCTGACAGACCTGCAATTACCAGGGTCTTCCTTCTTGAAAACTGGGGCAAAGTTTGGCAGCTTCCACTTGACTGGAACCTCTTCAGATGCCCCAGACTGTTGAACAATAATTGAGAGAGGTCTTGCAATGACACCAGGCAGCTCTTTGAGTACTGTGGGATGGATCCCATCAGGCCATGTAGACTTGCATGCATCCATCTGGAGCAGCAAATCCTGCACAGGTTGGGAGTTGGTTGGGGGTTTGTCATTCCCACAGGCACAGCCTTGCAGCTCAGAGCTCCAGGCGTCCCAGGACCATCACTGCTGTGTGTCAGCAGTGTGCTGTTCTTATTTAACATCTGCCAGGCTGAGGTCACCCGTGAGGATAAGGGCAGCTGATCTGGGGGCATCTCTGAGTTTCTTACAGAATAATTCACCAGTGTCGCCATCCTGGCTGGGTGCCTATGGTAGGTTATGATTGATAACCCTGCCTGTCCCTGCTGAAGAGATGAAGTTTTCTTCCTTTAGCTCCCAGGGGTGCACTTGGTGCCCTAGCACCTGTAGAAAAAAAGATGTGAAGCATTTGGCATCTCCCTTTTCTCACCTTAAAGCCCCTTTGGCACTGGGCTCAAATAACAAGAGGAGATCCGAGCAATGGGGAATATCATCCAGTGTCCTCTTTGGTGCTCTGAGACATCAGGGAAGGAGCCCCATGAGAGCAGCCTGGCCGTGGATCCCAGGAGCCTGACCTGATGATGTGTGCCTGCCAAAGCCACGCACGTGGCAGGGCTGTCTGTGCTACACTGAGCTGACCTCCCTGCTGCTTGTCTGATGCTAACGCACAGTAATGGTGCTGTCACTTCTGCAGGGCTATCAAGACGATGCAAAGGCTTTGAGTCACAGCAATAAGCTTCTTGCCTTGCTCCCAGAGCAGTGCTAGCTGGAGGGGGGACAAGGAGAGCTGACTGTGTTAAGGGAGGAGGAGCACAGAGCAGTCAGTGCATGTGTATCGTGGCCATGCACTCCAGTGGCTGCTTGCTGAGTCCTGTGTGCACTCAGCTTTGGAAGGAAAGGGGAGGGAGCTCCTCTGCTGTGTGCTGGGGGAAAAGTACCTCCCAGAGAAACCCGTGGGATGAGTTCCTCAGCTCTTCTTGTGACACAAAGCAGTGAGGTGAAAGCTCTCCAGCAATCTTTCTTGTTGGTGTTGGAAACAGAAGGCCACTGCTATGTGGGCAGGAGCTGCGTGGTTTGGGCTCTGGACTTTGTGTGTGACCTCCAACATCGTCTCCCTCGGATTCTTCCACCTGGAGCACAGCTCTCATTATTATCCTTGTCTCCTTTTGCATGGCATTGGATGGGGATTAACTGGACTGAATTCTTCAGCAGCTCTTAGAGCTGTGCTGGAGTGCTGCTCATTGCTAACGTTGCTCACTGCTGTGTGAGACCACTTCCCTTTCCTCGTGAAGGCGGATCCTTCTGAATAGGGCTGAGGTGCACCAGCACACCAGGCAAAGAGCAAGCAGGAGGTTTGGGCACCAGCCCGCCGTATTCCCCACCAGGTGCTGAGTTCAGATGAGCAAACCAGCATTTAACTTTGGCTGCACAGCTAGAATTGATTCCAACCATCATGCAGGACATCTTTAAGCGGCCAGCAGAGGTCCAGCCCACAACCTAAAAAGCCTGAAATCCCAGGACCTCATTCTGCCAATGGCCTTGGATGCCTTTTGGTTCCTGAAGTCCCAGAGGAGCCAGCCTGCATCATGTGTTTAATGCGCTCTGCCTCTGACCCACTTAACACTGCGAGGTTCCCCTGCATGGTACCTGGGGGGGCTATTCTACATAACTTAACTCCTAATTAATAGAGAGGCTTGCCCTGTCGTCCGTGGGGGCTGTCTCTCTCTATCTGCAGCCTGAAAGCTGGAATAGCAAAAGGAAGAGCTTGCTGCTCCTCCTGGCAAACGTGGCTGCTGGGTTGCTGAGCTGCAGGCATTGCTGCAAACGTGGGTTTGGGGAGCAGAGCAGGGAGAGAAGCTTTGGGCTGAGGGCTGGGCATCTGGCCTACGTGGGTCTGCTGGCGTGTGCAAAATGTGGCCGTGGTATTCTTCAGAAATGAACAAATAGCTTAAATTTTAATGCCCAGCTAAATAATTTAACGAGGAAAAATTAAGCTCGGCTTGTGAGGCGGGCGCAGCCTCGTGAATCATTTCTTTGTCCTGTGCAGCACACGTGTGTTCATGTATGTTTGTGTGGGGTAGGCATGCGGGCTGTGCACATGCATTTCTGCCATTCGGGATCCAAGGCACGCGTGTGCTGCCTCTGGCTGTGATTCTGGGCCCATACAAACGCGGCTGTTGTGGGCTCAGGTGTCCCTGAGAGCTGTGCAGCCTGAGGTGGTGAGCAGAGGATGAAGGAATGAAGGAATGCCCACCTCCAGAGTGTGGCTGTTTGGTCTGGAAACACGACCTGCCCACCATCCTGCCTCTGAATGCCTTTCTCACGTGGAAGAGATGATCTCTGTCCATCCTTTCTGTGCATTCCTATTCCCCATCCTTTTCTGTCCCGTTCCTATTGGGCGCAGAGCTCTTTGCCAAGACCTGTGTACGATTTTTATTCACCACAGAGGCACTTCCAAGGCCTCTGGTGAGGAGTTAAAGCAGCTGTGGGCTCCCTTTGTGTTTGCAGGCTCACATCTCTGCTTGAGAGGCCTTTGAAATTTTGTTCATCTTCAATGGCAGCGTGGGACTTGGAAGGATTAAAGCCAAGCTCCTGCTCGTGGAAACCTCATGTATGCAGCTCTCTGCAGCCAGGGCCATGCCTGCCTCCCCCTTGGTTGGGAGCTCTCTCATTTCAGGACACAGCAGCGCACACAGAATCCTGCTGCTCTCCTCCCAGCCTCAGCATCTGGACCGATTCCTCACATCTCTTTTTCTCCTCCTTCCCCACCTCTTTTGGGGCAGAAGAGGACCGGAGCTCAGTGAGCAGGCAGCGTGCAACCCTTGGCCGTGGGCTTGGTGCGACACCGACGGCGAGGTCCCCACGCTCAGCTGTGGGCTGTCAGGCAGTCAGGGGAAAAGCTATGGCAGCAGCCATGGGGTGCAGAGCTGACTGCCCCCCCCGGGATGCCTCAGCTTGCCGCAGCCAGGCATTGCTGGCAGGCTGGCACCGCTGCTGACCCGTGCTGCTGCTCTGGCATCAGTGCTGGCACCTCTGCAGTCCTGCGGCCGTGGCCGTGCTGTGGGCTCACCCTGCTGGGGCCTTGCAGGCTCTGGGGAGGGGGAAGGGGTGGACAGATGGACGGAGGGGGCCCCTCCCCGGAGATCGTACCAAAATGTCTCTTTTCTGCAAAGCAGAGGGAATGCCCCCAAGAGCTGGTTTCCACGGCAACCACAAATGTCAGGTTCCATGCGGTGAATAACCGTTTCCATGACGACACCTCCTTTCCCCAAGGTGCTTGGAACTGGAGTGACAGTGCTTCTGGGGGAGGGGACGGTGAGCTGTCCCCAGGTACCGAGCCCCCTTCTTCACCCCCCCCTCCTTGTGCTTTTGGCTCCTTGCCCTGGGCTGTCAGCCCCAGCATCCCTGGGTGCCTCTGTACCCGGGGGAGGGGGGTGATGCTCTTGGCTTCAGCAGCATCCCTTCCTCCCTCCCTGCCCCCCAATGAATTTGCTCCACATAGGAGATGAGATCCGAGCCTGCCCCTCCATCTCCCTCCCCATCTGTTTAGCTTAATCCTGGTTTTGCTTCCTGGGTAGAGACAAAGCTATTTCTCTGTGCTGCGGGAGAGGCAGGGAGGGAGGTGGGCAGCCACTCCTCCTGGCTCTGCACAGATCCCCTCTTCCAGGCACACATCTGGGCTGCCTGCCCTCTCCCAGCCTTACGACCAGAGGCTGCAGGAGCTGCCGCATCTCAGCCAGCAGATCTGGGGCTTTCTGAAGCAAAATCTCACTGCCTCCTCCTGAACCCTGCCCTGCATCCCAGGAGCTCAGGGGCTGAAGGAGATGCCGGGTCCTCGGCTGCAGCTCTGAGGCTGCTGAGTGCCAGTGCTGCACATGCTGGGGCCACCTGGCAGCACAGCAGGACGTAGGGAGCTCTGTAAAGCTGTGCAGTTGATCCAGAGCAGGAAAGAGATCCTCAGCCTCTCCCTTTTCCCTGAATGACACAGCAAGTCCTGGCAGAGAGGCTTGAAGCCAGCACTGCTGCCTCCCAAAAAGGCCTTTCTTTGGGGTGCTGCCGGCCAGCTTCTGCAGCCCCACCTCACTTCTGGAGGCAGAGAGTGCAACCCAAGGATGCTCCCAGCTTTGGCTTCATCCTGCTTGAGATCCACCAGTCTGTGCAAGCCAGGTCGTGGCCCTGGGCTGCCACAGGTTCTCCACCATGCTCAGCCATCAGCTTGGCCTGCTGGCTGGCCCCTCTGTCCTGTTAGCAGCTGGATTACCCAACAATTTCCTCTGGCTGCTGTGAATACGGGTTCTGCTCTGGTTTTCTAACCAGCCTGGCTCAGTCCCTGCTGTGACAGCAGTGTGTATTTTGCATGCTGGCTTCTAAACACGTTTCGGTTTGTGACTTTTAAGGCCTGGTTTTGTTCTCTATTTTGTCTCCTAAGAGCATTGCTTGGCCTGCAGTTTGCCTGTGGGTCTGACCTGCAGTATTCCTGGTGGGTTTTGTGCTGTGAATGTCACTGCTTCAAGTCACTGTCAGCCTCTGTGAATGATGCTGTGAGACTGGAGTGAGATGTGCTGTGGGGACACCTGCCTCGTACAGCAGTGCTCAGATGCCGTTCTGGCTCAGCTGGATCCTGTTTGCCTGGGGAGGAAGCTGTGTTTTTTCTTCCCTTTTTGGACACACCAGTGCTGTACCATCCAACTGACAAATGGTTTGCAAATCAGCCAGTGAAAGCTGTGGGTTACTTAATCCAGGTACAGCTGTCTATCTGTCTTACCTGGAGAGTGCTCGTGTCCTGTGGGCTGAGCTCTGGCTGGTGCTGCTGGTCGAATCATTGCTGATGAGTGCAGGAGAGGTAAGCAGCTCTTCACAATCACAGCCAAGGATGTTTTGTCTCTTTCAAACAGTGCAGTAAGGAGGCATTGCTGGAGAGCAGCACTGCCCTTCTTAGAGCCTCCCTGGAGCACAGAGCATGCTCTGACTGCAGGGGGACTGGGCAGGGAGAAATGCAACCTGCCTGCTTGCTGCACTGCTGGTCACATTCAGAGGCATTCTGCCTTCTGTCTGGAGGAAGCAGAAGTTTGTGCACACAGGGTATTTCCAGGGGATCCTGGTTTCCTTTGCAGAACTCTGAAATCCGCACGGTCCCTTCTCCTGGGTTGCCACACGGCGCCTCAATTCCCTTCTGCTGCTCTCCTGCCCTGCACAGCAGGCAGAAAGGAGCACCTGGTGCCATCAGCACTGTGTGCCAGGCACTGGGCCGTGCTCTAACCCTCTGTGTCTCTTTTCTCATTGCAGATGGCACGTCCGATTCAGGTGAAACCTGCAGACAGCGAGAGCCGTGGAGGTAGTTGTCATCTCTCCTTGTTCCTCCTGTGGTGGCTTTGTGGCTGGGAGGTGGAGCAGAGAGGTGCAGAGCCCTGACCCGACCTCCCCCTCCCCGCAGTCTGTGTGAATGGTTGGCTGTATGTGGCACAGATTTGGGGTGGCTGATCCTGGTAGCTGATCCCTGTGCCTGCAGCTCACCTGTGGCTGCTGGGCCGGCTCGGCCCCTCTGCTCTCAGGCCCCAAATGCTAATGCAGAAAACAGCGCGTGGTGGGGAGGCACTTCTGGAGGAGAAGGAGCCTGAGTTTAAGGCTGAGATGGAGGAGCTGCAGCCTGAAGGGAAGCAGCTCGCTGAGAGCTGCACCTAATGAGCAGTTCAGAGCTGGAAGCCTGAGAACAGGAGAGCATTTCTGAAATTAATGGGGAGCTTACAGCAGCTCAGGCTCTTGCTCTGCATGGAGAGGGTTTGCAGCTCCCGCCCTGTCCAGATTTATGGATGTTTTGCTGCTTTTCCTTGTCTTCCTGGTACATTGCTTTTCCCCTTCTTCCATTCCTGCATCTGCCTCTCCATGTGCTGCCTCTGAGAGCAGTTTGCTGGTGGGGAGGATCTGTGTGAGGCTGTTTGTTCCTGCAGGGCAGCGTGTCCTGCGTGCTGTGTTTAGATTCAGAAGACTTTTGTTTGGGATTTTCGGGGGTTGTTTCCAAGCAGTTGATCATTTCCAAGCAATTTTGCCTGTTGCCCCAGCAGAAACAAGAGATATACTTTGTGCTACCTTTTTTCACAGACGTGTGTATTTCTGTTTGCGTGACCCTCCTTTAAAAAACAGGAAGTTTATCAAGTCAGATCTTTCTTGTTTTTCAAATAGAATCTGTGGTTTTGCTGTTTTCTTGGGGGATTCAACACCTGGCTTGGACTGAGACCTGCTCCTTTGTGTTCCCATTGCATCCCAGCCATTCCACCTGTGAGATGTGCCTCACTGGAGAAGCAGCACAGCTTCTCATACAAACACAGCTACCTGCTATCCCAGGATGGGTTGGAATTTAACATCTCTGGTGCTTTCATATGGAGCAAAATAGGTCCATGGTTTCCAGTGCTATTCATAAGGGACTGAGATGCACAGCGTGGTGACACATCTCAGCCCCATGATGGTGGTTTTGCTTTTCCCACAGAAAGGTGGGCTTCGTTCCCAAAGAAAAACAGAAGATCCCACAGTGGCTCTTGAATTAATTGCTCTCATTGTATCACAGCAGCATTCACCCCGAGGTGCCTTGGGAGGCTTCCACCCCAGCAGAGCTGTGCACAAGGCATACCTCAGCTTTTAACGTGCTCCTATTTCACCATTCTGAGGAGGATGATTTCCCTCTCCTGCAGAATCGGTGCAAGAGTAGCAATTTTTTTGTCTCTCAAGGAAAAAGGCACCAAAGAAGAAAATCACCCTTTTGGTCAGCACCGCTGGCTTCTCACCCAAAAAGGCATTTTCTGTTTCCATTCTGTTTCACTTTGGGGGGGGAGGGGGGAGAAAGTATTTTCTGAGCAGAGTTTGCCCTTTCTCCCCCTCTCTGCAGGGATTGCTCTTCTTCCAAGTGGGAATCTCAGCCTCGAGCCCACGCAGCACCCATGAAATCTGAGGAGGAGAGGAGTTCACTCCCCGTCCCTTCTTTCTTCTCCTCTGCTTCACAATATTTATATTGCAAACATTCATTTTTCCCTGGAAATGTCAGAGCTGTGGTTGTTCTGCAGCTGGGCTGGAGAGGGGGGAGAGCAGAGCAAAAAGAGCTCATGGTGGGGAGCAGAGCAGGCAGGACCTCGCTTTGGAGGCAGGGCCACGATCTGCAATGGCTGCAAATATCAGGGCATCAGCGCTGCCTCCCAGCAGCAGAGTGGAGCCAGGCTTTGGCTCCTGGATTTCTTCTTATTGGAGGCTGCACTTTTCTCTGGGAAGCCATGAGAATAGCTGGGAGGCTCTGAACACCTTCCTTCCTTCCAGCCTCATTGCAGAGCTCACAAACCAGCGGTCCCCACAGGATCCACCACAGACTGGAATTTTCCCAGCAGTGGAAGCAGCATCAGGACAGCACCCTGGATTTGTCTGACTCAGGTTGTTGTCTCCAAAGGTTCCTCTTGCAGTTCTCCTTCTTACCAGAGGTGTGGCCAAGCACATTTGCAGATCTGGAAAGAGCCATTCCCTGTAGCAGTGACCCCACACTGACAGGAGGTAAGAGGAAGACTTGGGCAGGGCAGAGCTGCTCAGACAAGGGAACATCAGTGGAGCCCTGATCTGCATTACCCAGGGAAGGAACCTCTGCAGGGGCTCACGCCTCACAAATTAAGCATCCTGGATTAAGTCAGAGCACCATCATTTGTCTCCTGGTGTAAGGGATGTGAATCCTTGTGCCAGAGCAACCCTGGCATGGTGTGGGGATAGCTGGATGCTGGGGGTTACTGCACCCTGCAGAAGGGGTTTGCTAGGAAGAAAATGCTGCCTGCATGAGTTCAGAGGACCTGTCATCCCAGTGCAGGCTGTGTCAGCTCTTCCCTCCTTCTGCCTGTGATGTGAGCCCAGGAGGACCAGCAAGAGATGGGCTGAAGGGGCAGAGCAGTCTACGTTTGTCTGCGTCTCTGTGCTGTGCCAAGTCGATGTGACAGCTGGCCCAAGCCCATCAGCGCTGTGTTAGAGGCAAGAAAACCCCCCTGCCTACCCAGGGAGGATCCTACCTGCCTGTCTGTGGGTCCCACCCCATCCACAGCTGCCTCCCCTACCCCAGTCCTGCTGCTGGGGGCTGCTGGCCCGGTTCCCTCCCTCTGCAGGGCCGTGTGCTCCCTCTCTCGTGGCCGCAGCCTTCAGCCCCTGGCTGTTCCCATGGTATCTTCATCCCGACCTGCTCTGCACTCTCCCTCCTCCCATCTGCCTGCCTGCGCCCAGAGCATGTTTCCATGGGAACTCAACAGCCAAGGATCAGAGACAATTCTCCTGCTTGCTGGACAGTATGGGGAAATTGCCAATCAGAAGGTGAAAAACAAGATCTGGAGAGAAACGGAGGACAAATGAGTGGAGGGGGGTGTGCTGTTACCAGGAGGGGAGTCTTTTTGGAGCTGTGACCCACCGTGGCTCGAGGATGACAGCCGATTTGGGATCTGTCCTTGGGAGTGGTGGCAGCAGCCATCGGGTGAAGGCTGTGGGGTTTCAGGAGCTGCGGCGATGGCTCACGGCTGTGGGCTGCCCCAACAGCTCTGGATTCTTTCCCTGAGTGCCATCTTGGGAGCGGGGCTGCTTGAAATGAAATGAACTGGGGAAAAAAAAAGAAAGAAGCCTTTTCTTGCATTGTCAGTGATTTCACCCCATTCTGAGCATTCAGAAGAGATTGAGAACCAATAGGTGTGGGGTTTAGAGCTCTACTCTGCAGGGCAGCACGGTTCTAAGCTGTTCTGCATAGGCAGAGAAGCTGGAAACGTTTTTTTTCTTCCAAATTCAAGCAAGAAAAGCTGACATTCACCAATAAAAACCAGGCTTCCAAAAGGCTCTGTTAGCAAACCCTCCCAAACAACAGAAGACCTGCAGCGAAACTGCAAGGACTGAGGCAAGCCGGCGGCATCTCGGTGGATCTTTCCCAAATGAGTCATCAGCCCAAAGCAGAACCATTCATCCAAGCCTTGGCTGGGGGCAGATGCTGCCTCAGTGCTGGTGCAGCCGTGTGGCACACGCTCTGTTCTCTGCCTTGCTTTTTCTGCAAGGGAAACGTGGCACGTGCACACAGCTTGCCCACGTTCTCATGGCAGAGCAGTGGGAAGGCAGCGCGCTCGTGTGCCTCGGAGCTGGGGCCGTGTGAGCGTGCCGGGTGTCATCTATTCAACCGCACACAGCACAGCCCTGCAGCCCGCGCTGTCGCTCCCAGACCTGTTGTTTTTCAGGTCACTGCACTCCAACAGACTGCAGCTTCCTCGCTGTTTGCTGCGACGTGCGTCACGTTGCATTGGTTTTGTTGGAAGCCGGCCCCTCCGGTCCCGTCGCAATGAGGAATCCTCCCAGCCCTCATCCAACACCCCGCCTCGGGTCACATCTCCCCACGGGTGGCTGTGGCGCTGGGGGAGCGTTCACTGCTGACACAACCATCCCCAGTCAGTTTGGGAGGATGCTGCTGTGTTTGTGTGGGCTGATGGATGGGGCAGGGAAGGGCGCATCCAAGTGGTGCTGCTTGGTTGTGTAGCAGCAGTGGAAATAGCAATGTTGGTGGAGGGAAATGGAAGCAGAGAAGCCAAAGGTGCAGCAGTTGATCCACGCTGCCTGTGACAGTCTGCACTGTGTCCTGAGGTGCCCCTTGGACTGGATGTATTGCTCAGGAGGGCTATAATTGCCCAGGAAGGTTTTGTTATTCTAATTTGCAATGGATTATCCAAAGGAAAGAACAATAATGATGAGCAGGGAATTGCTGCCCTTGCTGACCAGGAGAAGGGACACCACAGAGCCCTTTGCTGTGTGTGCAGCTCAGGAGGGTCCATCAGCCATAAAAGCATTTCAGCCAACAGCAAATCATTGCCGTGCCGGGCATGTCTTCAACACGAAGCTGTTCTGTGCATACGTGTCCCTATCCTCCTACTTTAGACTGTGTCCCTCATAGAAGGTTGATGTTTCTGTGTTTGCCCCTAGGGGACAGGAAGCTCTTTGTGGGCATGTTAAATAAGCAGCAGTCTGAGGATGACGTGCTTCGGCTCTTTGAACCATTTGGGGTCATTGATGAATGTACGGTGCTGCGTGGACCTGATGGGAACAGCAAAGGTGTGAACCCCTCTGTGTCGTGCCCTTTCTCCCTGCTCTTCAGGTAGTGCTCGCCTGCCTCGTGGGAACGCATAGCAGGGAGGGGAAGGCTGGGGAGGATGGGCACAGTCAGGTGGAAGGACGGGGACAGAGAGCAGAAAGGAGCTGCTGGGATCGTCAGTGAGCTCAGGTCGGGGCTGCAGTTGGAAACGTTTGTAGGCGCAACTCGGAGCACATAGAGAATGCAGGGAGGAGGTGATGAGGGGCAGATGAGGAGGTTTGAAAGAACAGTGTGAGAACCTTCCTGCTTGTCCAGAATAGAGTGCTTGGGGCGAGCCATCCCTTCTGTTCCGCTCTCCTTTGCCCTGCGTGAGATGTGACCACACCACAGTGGTCCCATCACTGCGTCTCCTGTGCTCTCTGTCCCTTTCCAGGCTGTGCTTTTGTAAAGTTCTCATCTCACACAGAGGCTCAGGCAGCAATCCACGCACTCCACGGCAGCCAGACAATGCCCGTGAGTATGAGGCCAGGGTACCTCCCTCCCCTTTCCTAATTCTCTCCCCCAGAGCGAACTCCCTCACTGCCCACGACCACAGTTTCCAGCTCGGTACAGCTGTGAGGACAGGGGGCACATGCACACATCCGTGCTCTTGTCCTTGGGGACCATCCTGTCTCCTAGGCTGGTGCGTGTCAGTTTGCCCAGACTGGTAGTGGCAGCAGCACTTTTATCTAGATAAAAGGCTGAAAAAGGAGAGCCAGGGACCAGGCTGTGAGTCTGTGTGCCTGCTGAGAGCAGAGCGGCAGTCAGGGCTCCAGTGGCACGCTCCCTGTCCTTCTCTTTAGGTGGTGGAAGGGCCTCTGGGCCGTGCTGGGGTAGGTGGGAATGCCCCATGCGTGGTGTGGGGCTGTGTAACCACAGCTGTGCCCTCTCACTGCAAGCTGTGGTGTCTTTTGCAGTCCCACAGCCTGCTGGGCTGGGGCTGCCTGTGGTGAATGCAGCCAGAGGTGTGTGCAGTTGTGTGAGGGGAAGGGTGGGACGTGGGTGGGTGGATGGATGGATGGATGGATGGATGGATGGATGGATGGATGGATGGACGGATGGACAGACGGGGAAGGGCATGGCCCACGTTCCAGGCAGCTGCTGAGCTCTTTCACTCCAGTATTTGCTCTTCTGCACCTCTTCCTCTCTGCTGCCTGCTCTGCCCCATCCCACCTTGCCTGACCGCTGACTCTGCCTGCCCCTGGCCTCCTCCCCCCGGCCTCCTCTCTCTGTCTCCTCTCTCTGTGCCTAGGGCGCTTCCTCCAGTCTAGTGGTGAAGTTTGCTGACACAGATAAGGAGAGGACCCTCCGTCGTATGCAGCAAATGGTGGGGCAGCTGGGGATATTCACTCCATCTCTCACCTTGCCGTTCAGCCCATACAGCGCCTATGCGCAGGCTGTGAGTATCACCGGGGGGCAGGGGGGGGAGGCTGCCCTCCTGGCTGTGGGGCAACTCCATACCTGGGCTGGGAGACTGCTGACAGGTCCCTGTAACTGTGCGAGCTTCCTGGCACCTGGGGTTTGTTCAGTTTCTCAGTTGGCAGCGCAGCCTGCATGCTTTTTCCTCCTGGAAGGGGCGACGGGAGAGAGCTGGGACCTCCTTACAGTGAGGCTGGGTTCTCTGACACGTAGACTGGTGGAGGTGCCTGGGAACAGGTGGAGCGTGAGCCCGTGTCTTTCTGTCTTGTTTTGTGGGCCACAATTCATGGGTGATATTTGCCAGGCATGGTTTGTGAGCCGGGTCCGTGGCCACAGTGCCAGTTTGCTTTTGGAGCACCAGGAGAGCCCTGGGCCCAGCCTCAAGTTTTCCTCTCTCTGCTGAAACTCTCTGGAGGGCACCAAGCTCCCACTGCTGTCTGTGGCTCCCAGGGTTTCCTCTCTTGACCAGTGGGGTTTGCAGGATGCTGCAGAGGGTCAGAGATGTTCCAGTCATCCTTCTTCCTCTCTGACAAGGCTGGCTGCACCTCGGATCTTGTGGATCCTCACTGCCTTATGGCAATGGTAGTGGTGGTTGCCATTGGTATTTGAAGTAGATCCTAAACTCAGCAAGTCCCCGACCAGCTCTGGTGGAGCATCTTCAGGTCTTGATGGCCGTCACTTTCAAGTCTCTCTGCTTCCCATGGAAGGAGGCTGGGAAATTGCTCAGGGTGTGAGAGATGTTTGTGTCCAAGAGCCCGAAAGTAGGAGCTGCTCCCAGAAGTAATTTCCCTAGGGGACAAAATAAACCTTCACCTCTGGCTGCAGTGGCTCCTTGCTCTGTGCCCCATCTCCACGACAGAGGAGGAACTGTTTCCCAGTTTTTCTCTCCAAGAATCCCCAGAAGCACCCACTACCCTCAGCACAGGGGTCAGCTAGGATGTGCTTGTTCTGGTGCACCCTCTGCTGTCGTGGAGCTGGTGCTGAGCTGGGCAGGACGGCAGGATGGGGGCCGTGCTGTGAGCTTGTGGCCCACGTATGAGCAGGGAGAGCAGGGAGATCTTCCAGGCTTGGTTTGTCAGCGACCTCCACTCTTCAGAAGCTCCCAATGGTGACCAGAAGGCAGAACCAAACCTCGGCTGTGCTGCTTGCTGATCTGCTTCTCGTTTCTCCTCAGCTGTCTGTAAATGCCTTCTCTCCAGCTCCTTACTAACCTTCCTGCTCTGCCTGCGGTGCCTTTCCCCTGGACTCAAGACTTTCTGTCCCATTTCACTTTCAGCCTTCCCACAAGGAGAGATCCTCACCAGCTCTCGGGTGCACAAAATGTCAGAGGCAGAGGGTTAACAGCTCTCCAGCTGCTACCTGGGGTGCAGCACTGGGGGCACAGGTGATGGTGGCGACGTGGCAGTCAGGCTGAGCTGCTGCTACGTTCCCAGTGCTCTGTGCCAGCGTTCTGCTCTCCCCATCCCTGCAGCCTTCGCTCCAAAGCTCCCCCTGAGGCACCACGGCATTCAGGGCCTCACTTCTTGATTCTGCTGGATGCTTTTCATTTATGTTAATTACATTTTCCTTGAAGGAAACGTATCTGGGATGAAACGTGAAGTCATCCCGGGCTGTTCAGGTCTAAAGTTATCCAGTCAGGTGAGATTAATTAGAAACTAGGCAGCGCATTTCAGCTGGTTCAGCTTGAGAGAAAAGGGCTGCACCCTGACATGGGACGAGCAGCCAAAAACCAGCGCAGCTGAGGGCTGGGAGCTGAGCTGGGCCCCACATCCCACCTCCACAAGTGAGGACATTGCAGCTCCATCAACAGGTTGGACCCAGCGATGAATTCAGACCAAATCAGGGGCCTGAAGAAAGGTCTGGGTGCAGAGGAGGGCTGATGGAGCAGTGGGTGCCATCAGTGCCCGCGTGTTTCCTGGTGGCTGTGAGCACGCAGCTGTGCGCCCACCGCCGCCCTTTGTTCTCACGGCTCATTAAGGTAATTTTATTGGAGTAACGACGACCGTTTGGGAATGCCGGTGTGGCACATTTGCATCTGAATGCGGGTCGTTTTCCAGCCAGAGCCTGCCACCAAACAGGCGCTAATGAGAAAAAAGAAAATCGATGTTCTAAGTAAGACATGCGTGGGTTCCTGCAGGCTGGGCTGTGAAGGCAGAGGCTGGTGGCCTCGGGGATCCTCAGCAGCGCCTCAGCGCTCTCAGGAGGACACGTTTTGCTGGCTCAGGGTGAGGGATCCGAGCCGTGGAGCAGCTCTGCTTCGGGGGATTCGCCCTGGGTGCCCGCAGCCGGGCACGTTGTGCTCTGCGCCTCGCGGTGCTGCCTTGCAGTCGTGTCGACTCAGACAGCGGTGCTGTGAGGTCAGGCACTCTCCTTCTGCAGCTTCAGTGTGGAGGGAATGAAGAGAAAGCACAGAGAGGTGCAAACGTTTCCACGTTGGGTTTTGGATGCGGGGCCAAGCAGGCGGGGTTGTGCTGCACAGCAGGCACTCAGCTCACATCAGTGTGAAGAGGATTCACGTTGTTGCTGGCTTTGCCTCGTGCCACCCCAGCTCGTCAGGAGTTGCAGAGCATCCCGCCTGCGCCTCCCCAGCCCTTCCTGCTTGACAGCAGATGAGCTTTACGAAGGGGTTTAGATGGCTGCACACAGAGCTGCTTGGTGCTGTGCTCTGAGAGCTGCATCTTGTGTCTCACAGCACCAACTGCTGGCTGCACCGGCCTTCCCCTCGCTCTGCTCCCAGCCCCATCCCTCTCTGCTCGGAGGAAGGATGGAGCCCCATGAGCAGGGCTGGGTGACACCTCCTGGTGCACCCACACACCTTGCAAAGGACAGAGGGGTTGGGCTTCCTCGAGGCAGAGCTGAACACCTCGGGGGGGGGGTGGGAGGGAGGGAGTTTGGCTGCCGGGGGCTGTGCAGACCCTGAGCAGCCCTGCCCTGCCTTGCAGCTGATGCAGCAGCAGACGACCGTCCTGTCCACCTCCCATGGCAGCTACCTGAGCCCCGGCGTCGCCTTCTCGCCGTGCCACATCCAGCAGATCGGGGCAGTCAGTCTGAACGGGCTGCCAGCAGCACCCATCACACAGACATCAGGTGAGGGCACCGACTCTGCTCAGCTCAGGCCAGGAAGGTGCAGGAAGGAGTGACTGCGTCCCCAGGGCTGATCCTGGCAGCGCTGCCGTTCCCCGTCGCAATCCACAGCAGCTGATGGGGACGGGCGCCCATGGGGAGCAGCGCTGCGCCATGCTGGCTGCTTTACAGGCCTGGGTTTAAAGTCTCCCCACCTGGAGCTGTGACAGCAGCCCTCATTGTGTGACAGCTGCACGCTGAGCTCTGTCACCTGCAGTCGCCAGCTAGAAGAAATAAGAGCTCTGTGCACAGCACTCTCACCTGGCGGAACGGCACTGTGGGCTCTGCGGGGCCAAACCTCACAGCATCTCCTCCTCACTGCAGGGCTGCACTCGCCGCCTCTTCTGGGAACGACAGCCATGCCAGGGCTGGTGGCACCCATCTCCAATGGCTTTACTGGCGTGGTGCCCTTTCCCAACGGCCATCCGTCCTTGGAAACAGTTTACACCAATGGCTTTGTACCGTATTCAGGTATGGCTCGCAGGAGGAAACCATCTGGAGGCCTTAAGAGCTGAACTTAGCTCTCTTCTTCTTGATCCCTGCAGCAGAGGCTTTTCCTACCCCCCCTTGCAGACTCAGTGGAGTCTCTGTGCATGCAGTTCCCTTTGCTGTGCTTCTGATGCTGTTCTTTTTGCAGCCCAGAGCCCTTCGGTAGCAGAGACCCTGCACCCAGCCTTCACCGGCGTCCAGCAGTACGCAGGTACCGCCTTCCCTTCTCTCCCTCGGGCCTTTCTGTGTTCCACATCCCTGGGTAAATGGTTTGTTCTGTGCTCCACATCCCTGGGTAAGCAGTTTGTTCTGTCTCCTTGGATCGCAGCTGTGTATCCAACCACCTCCATCACCCCCATTGCGCAGAGCATCCCGCAGCCGCCGCCCGTCCTGCAGCAGCAGCAGCGTGAAGGTGAGGAGGGGAGCTTGTGAGGCTCACAGGGTGAGCAGCTCAGCCCAGGGCTGGGATGTGTGGCAGCCCAGGAGGTTTCCAGCTGCAGCTTGTGGGTCGAATGCAGCTGCTGTGTGGTTATGGGCAGGGAAGGTGAGAGTTGCAGCTTTCACACAGAGGTGTCCAGGGCAGAGCTGAGCAATAGTGGGAAGCCGTGAGCTGTCACTGTGGCTGGTTTTATTCCAGCATGACGACACCTGGATACTCACAGGGAGTTGTGGCCAGAGCCCTGGGTGGGAGCTGGGCAAGCTGCAAAAGGGAATCTGCTCTCCAGAACCTCCAGCTCTCTGTATTGTCTTCAGAGGGTCTTGGAGAGCCCTCAGAACCTTTGGATGAGTGACTGAGTCAAGTAAGGGGAGGTCGAGGCCGAAGGACGCAGTGCTGGGGTCTCCTCCAGTGCTGTGCTCTCAGTTGAGCCCTTTTCTCTTCCCCTTTCCCTCTGGGGCTGTCTGTGCTTTGTCCCTCCACACCGCCCTCGTGCCTGCAGGTCCTGAAGGCTGCAACCTCTTCATCTACCATCTCCCTCAGGAGTTTGGAGACAATGAGTTGATGCAGATGTTCCTTCCCTTTGGCAATATCATCTCCTCCAAGGTGTTCATGGATCGTGCCACCAACCAGAGCAAGTGTTTTGGTGAGTGCCGCTGCCCAAGAGGCCAGAGAAGCACGACGTGGCTGGGATGCACGTGTGCTGAGCACACCCCAGCAGTGCTGCTGTTACCACTGCCCATGTCCTCTCCTTCAGGTTTTGTGAGCTTCGACAACCCATCCAGTGCGCAAACTGCCATCCAGGCCATGAATGGCTTCCAGATTGGCATGAAACGTTTGAAGGTCCAATTGAAACGACCCAAGGATGCCAACCATCCCTACTGACAGCAGCGAGCAAACAGGAGTCACTTCTGCAGCACAGGTAGAGTCCATGTGCTGCGTCAGTGTGGGGGGCAGTGGGGGGTGGCTGCTCCCTGGGATGGGCATCAGGGCTGGTGAAGGTGAATGGGGTTGGATGGCCAGGTGGGTGTAGGGAACCTGCTTTGGCAGGGGGTTGGACTCGGTGATCTCTGGAGGTCCCTTCCAACCCCTACAATTCTGTGATTCTGTATGGGACAGCCAGGGTTGGGGTCTGGATAACAAAGTCTGTGGCTGCAGACAGAGTTGGGGACTGACCGGTGTGGGGCTGAGGGCAGAGGCTGAGCTGAGCAGGAGCCAGGTGAGCGGGCAGAGGCCGTTAAGGTCATGGAGTGCCTGGGGGGGTGGGGTACCAACCTGTGCTCTGAACGAGGCTTCGGCCCCCTGCCCCGTCCCCCAGACTTTGCGTCTTCCTCTGAAGGCCTTAAAGCTCCATCCACAGCGTTGCTCTCATCTCTTGGGCCGTCGGTCCTCCTCAGCAGCAGGAGGTGTTTGTGACCCACAGGTGATGCTGTGCGGGGCCACAGGAGAGCTGCCTGCTGTGAGAGCCGCTGGCAGAGCTGGTTCCTGTCAGACAGGCTGGGAGCGGGGGGCTGCACTTGGTCCCTTCTAATTTAGGCTCATTTTCCTCCACTTTTAAGCAGCGTCAGCTCAGAGCAGGAGCTTCACACAGGTGTCCCCCGATCCCCCACTTCCCTCCCTCCTCCCTTTCTGTTCAGGTGAAGGGAAACTCCAGAGGAAGAGTTTCTGCTTCAGGTTGACTTACAGAGAGGCCGGTGAATCTGTCAGCTCCCTTCGCACCCCTTCCCTTCCTCCCCTCCCCCCATCCTGCCCTCTAGTCCCAAAAAGAGCCGTTACAAAGCGAAGGCCAGTCCTGCCTTGCAGGAAGGTCTTTTCCTCCTCCCTTCTCCATCTCCTCTCCCTTTTACAGATCCATGTCAGTATTGCACAGCCCGTTTTTCTTTTCTCTCCTTGAAGTGACTCACAGGACCAAACTTTCCCATTCAGACACTCCTTGCCAGAGGGGTTGGAAGCGAAGGGTTTACCTCTGCAGCCGTTGTCTTCTCAGCAGGCACTGCAAACAGACCTGAACATTTTGAGAGGATGCTGGATGGACAGAGAGCGAGGGAGGGCCCATCTCCCCGCTCAGCATCAGCACCAAGCGAGGAGAAGGAGAACTACTTACCTCCAGGGTTAGGGCACAGCAGCCGCTCCGCTCCGCTCACTCACCCACCAACCTTAGCACCAGCCTGGTTAAGGATCGCTCTGTCTTACCCTCCTAAGGGCTTCTGCAGACCAAACTCCTGCAATTCGGTGCCGGTTGGGCTGAAAGCACAGGAAACCTTTCCCTGCAGGACCTGCACTGCCGCCCCGCCTCTCATTGCTGCTCGTGGTAACAGGACAGCAAAGCAGGAGGAGGAGGAGAGGGAGCGCTGATGGAACGGCCGGGCGCTGCAGGACCCAGAGCTGCGTGCAGGCAGCGCTGGTTCCCAGCCCAGGTCGGACCTTTCCCGTTGAATTCAGCTCTGCGGCACTTCCCCATTGCACACGGGTGGCATCGGGCCGCCATCCCTGCGGTTCCTTCTTCCCCACCGCTCCCTCCGAGGGACAGATCCCACATCACACAGTCCGTATCTGCGTTCACACCTCCACACGCACTGAAGCACAGCGCGGAGCTCTGTGTCACAACCGCTGCACGGGGGGGGAGAGGGGGGAAGGGGGAGGAGGGGGCTGTGCTGACGGGGCCGATCCCTGAGGCGGCACAAACTGCTGCTTCCTGCTGAAACCAGGAGGAAAAGCCGAACGCGGCAGAGCGGGGTGAGGCGCGGAGGGCATCGCTGTGTCTGTGGGGCAGGACGGGGTTGGGGCTGCGGCCCCCCCTGCTCACCCCGTTGCAGGGAGAGGCGGCGGAGCCGGGTGGGGGCCGGGGGGGTCTGTGTGTGTTTCTATAGTCCATGTTTACTTATTGTAAATACCATTTTTATACTTAACATCGACGACGTCCGTGATTTGTATAATGTACTTTATTTCTGCTA